>NC_056730.1:261445584-261450584 GCF_019279795.1 Protopterus annectens
CATTCTCTATACAGATTCATTGAATCTTGAAAGTATAAATCACGCTGTATACTAGGTATCAAGAGGAACAAACACAGGAAATGACACACATCCCGGGGCACATAGGAGCAAACTCATGTATAGACACACACACACACACACACACACACACACACACACACACACACACACACACACACACACACACACACACACACACACACACACACACACACACACACACATATATGGGTCTATATTAGTTTGCGGAAAGTTGTTTCAGCAAGCACCTAATCGTCTACCCCTATTCAGCGAAAATTGCTTACACAATTCATTGAATTTACCAAGGGGAAAGAAGTAGTAGGCCAACTACACAACTTTGTTCTTTTCACCACTGTAATGTGATCTCATAGTTAGGGTGTGTATGTGGGTGGAGGGGTGCAGCCCCCCACTTAGGTGGGTTCGATTTAGTCAGATGTTGATCCGTTGTGCTGCAGGCCAAGTATTTCCTTGTCCTTGGTAAACTCAATGAATTGTGGAAGTTATTTTCACTGAATAGGGATCGATGATTAGGTGTTCACTGAAAAAACTTTCGACCCTATAAATATATATATATATATATATATATATATATATATATATATACCACGAACGAAAAAGCTGCACAAACTTTTGAAACACAAAATACGAAGAGGTGGAAGCTGGATACTGCCCAACTTAAATTGCAAACAGTCACAAAGATCGGGTCTCTTTAACACAACTTTATTGGTGTTTTCTGAAACGACTATGCGTTTCCTTCTTCAGAAGCACAAACAAAAACAAAACAGTCACATCCAGCCGTTGCTTTAAAAACGTTATTGATGCTTAATTGAATAATACAGTGCTTAACCTTAAACCACTAGTCTGCTTAAAAACTCTTTGCTAAGAATGTTCTCATATCTTACAATACATCGCTAGTAGTTGCATATAAATAAAATTAGAGTTACTTAAAATTACTATGCAGTAGTGTATGTGTGCAATAGTAAATATTATAAAAATGTATTATAAAAATGTACTCAATTTGAACAATTTAAAAACGTTAACCAATGATATTTAATTCAATTCATATCTAAACCCCTTTTAAAACCTCGTTGCACTAATAATGCTTATACAAAACAGATACATAATAAACTGTACTTCGAATAGTGACTTATGGAAATATAAACATGAATGAATGACTAACCTAATAAACCTCACCCTACAAAAGATGTGTCAGAACCCAAACTACAGCGCCCATAGAAAATATACACTAACACCCTAACTGTAAAGTGGGGGACACTAAAGTACATCTAAGCTCAAAGTTACTACTTGACCATTTACCATGAGTAAATGCGGCAGCTGTGCACAATGCAAGCACATTAAGGAAGGAAAAGTAGCTCTGGTTAACAAAATTCAGTATAAAGTAACGGGTAAACATAACTGCAATACGAAAGCTATAGTGTACGCGGCGAAATTTTATTTATATGCAACTACTAGTGATGTATTGTAAGATATGAGAACATTCTTAGCAAAGAGTTTTTAAGCAGACTAGTAGTTTAAGGTTAAGCACTGTATTATTCAATTAAGCATTCAATTAAGCATCAATGACGTTTTTAAAGATTTTTAAAGCAACGGCTGGATGTGACTGTTTTGTTTTTGTTTGTGCTTCTGAGGAAGGAAATGCATAGTCATTTCCGAAAACACCAGTACAGTTGTGTTAAAGAGACCCGATCTTTGTGACTGTTTGCAATTTAAGTTGGGCAGTATCCAGCTTCCACCTCTTCGTATTTTGTATATATATATATATATATATATATATATATATATATATATATATATATATATATATATATATAATATATATATATATATATATATATAGGTTCATAGGTTCATAGGTTCATACTAGGCTATCTGCCCTAGGGCATTTATAAGCCTAGCCCAGAGTTTTGTGGCTTTCGCCACCCCTTTAGTTTGAAGGATACTATGCCCATTATTTTGCTGTGCCTCTGTCAAGCAGTGACACTGAGGTTATCCCTGGGGTATACCTGCGATCTCCCATCCATTGGTCAAGATTTCTCTTGAACAAAGCCAGCAAGGTGCTCTGCCTCACATGTACCGGGATTTTGTTCCACAGCATAGGGAGTCTCTGGGTGATGAATCTGTCCCTCCAGCACGTCCTATTAATAGCCATGTTGAGGTTTAAGTCTCTTGCCCTTGTAGTTCTGATGGATTTAGATCTTTTGAGGTGAAGCATGTTCATTAATTCCGGGTTGGACATGGCCTTGTATGTCAGGCAAAGGTCACCTCTGAGCAGATGGTAAGCGACTGAATAGAGCTGGAGTTCCTTCAGTCGGGCAGCATAAGACATATTTTCGAGACCCTTTATCCTTTTGGTGAGGAACTTTTGGGGCCTTTCCAATTGCTGCAGGTGTCGGGTCAGATACATCCCGAATGGGGCATTGTACTCAATCATTGGTCTGATGAGTGATGTGTACAGTGGAACGATGACCTCCCTTGATCTAGATGTGAATCCCTTCATGATCAGGTGGGCAATGTAGAAGGTCTTCCTAACTACTTTGGCAACATGAGTGTCAAACGAAAGGTTCCTGTCAACCTGGGTCCCCAGATCCCTGATAACCTCTTCTGTGCTTAGTGGATTGCCACCTATATGGTAACTAGGGGTAACCTTGTTTTTCCCGAAGGGTATGACTATGCATTTTCTGGCGTTTAACTTTAGGCCATGGCTCTGGCACCAGTTATCTGTTTCTATGAGACCCTTCTGAAGGATGTCTGTGTCAGATGGGTTTTCAACTATGGTGCCCAGTTTGCAGTCATCTGCAAACTTTGTCAGCCATAAACCTCCTGTGTTTGCTTGTACTTCTGAAAAGTAGATGCCGAACAAAAGTGGGCCCAGGACTGAGCCCTGTGGGACACCACTTGTGACAGGCTTGGAGTCTGACATGGCGCCAGCAACTCTGACCCTGTGGGTTCTGTCGCTTAGCCAGTTTGCAACCCATCTTGTGACGTATGGGTTTACATTTAAGCTGGTGAGTTTTTCAATGATACCCGAGTGGGGTATTGTGTTGAAAGCCTTTGCCAGGTCAAGGTAGGCTGTGTGGACTGCCTTGCCCTTGTCAATGGCCTTGGTGACTGTTTCGAAAAAGTCAACCAAGTTTAAAAGGCATGATCTGCCCTTGACAAAGCCAAACTGGGTTGGATCCAAAGTCTGCAAGTCCCCTATGTCTTTATTTATGAGGTCCATTATGATCCTCTCCATAGCTTTGCAGACCAGGCTTGTCAAGCTGATGGGACGGTAGTTTCCGGGGTCGGTGGAGGCACCTCCCTTGTGAAGTGGGACCACAGTTGCCGTACGCCACTCCTTGGGTACGTATCCTGAGGTGAGGCTAAGATTAAACAGCTGCCCTAACTGCGGGTTTAATTCCTCATTGAGTTCATGGAGCACACAACTGGGGACACCATCTGGTCCCATGGATGCTGTGTTTTTTGCCTTGGAGAGAGCAGTTCTCACCTGAGCATTTGAGATGTTTGGGGGGCTACAATCCTCTGGTATAGATATCTCTCCTTTTGGGTATATATATATATATATATATATATATATATATATATATATATATAGATATATACACAAATATATATATATATATGTGTGTGTGTGTGTGTGTGTGTGTGTGTGTGTGTGTGTGTGTGTGTATGTTAAAAGCATTGAAACAGAGAATGCTACATTTCTTGAAAGAGAAGCTTATGTTTCACAAATACTGTATTCTTCACTCATGCCTTATATAGATGGTAACTGACACCAAATAGTTAAAAATAACCTCTACAGAAGTAAATATTACAGTTCAGTTACTTTACTTTGTGATACTCATGCATTTTATTGTTGTTCATCAGGTAACCTTTGCCTTTCATATAACTGTATTTGTTATTCATTGTTTGTGCGAAATTCATTCTCTATACAGATTAATTGAATCTTGAAAGTATAAATCACGCTGTATACTAGGTATCAAGAGGAACAAACACAGGAAATGACACACATCCCGGGGCACATAGGAGCATACTCACGTATAGACACACACACATATATATGGGTCTATATTAGTTTGCGGAAAGTTGTTTCAGCAAACACCTAATCGTCTACCCCTATTCAGCGAAAATTGCTTACGCAATTCATTGAATTTACCAAGGGGAAAGAAGTAGTAGGCCAACTACACAACTTTGTTATTTTCACCACTGTAATGTGATCTCATAGTTAGGGTGTGTGTGTGGGGGGAGGGGTGCAGCCCCCCACTTAGGTGGGTTCAATTTAGTCAGATGTTGATCCGTTGTGCTGCAGGCCAAGTATTTCCTTGTCCTTGGTAAACTCAATGAATTGTGGAAACTATTTTCACTGAATAGGGATCGATGATTAGGTGTTCACTGAAAAAAACTTTCGACCCTATATATATATATATATATATATATATATATATATATATATATATATATATATATATTTTATATATGTATATATGTGTTTTATATATATATATATATATATATATATATATATATATATATATATATATATATATATATATATATATGTGTGTGTGTGTGTGTGTGTGTGTGTGTGTGTGTGTGTGTGTGTGTGTGTGTATGTTAAAAGCATTGAAACAGAGAATGCTACATTTCTTGAAAGAGAAGCTTATGTTTCACAAATACTGTATTCTTCACTCATGCCTTATATAGATGGTAACTGACACCAAATAGTTAAAAATAACCTCTACAGAAGTAAATATTACAGTTCAGTTACTTTACTTTGTGATACTCATGCATTTTATTGTTGTTCATCAGGTAACCTTTGCCTTTCATATAACTGTATTTGTTATTCATTGTTTGTGCGAAATTCATTCTCTATACAGATTAATTGAATCTTGAAAGTATAAATCACGCTGTATACTAGGTATCAAGAGGAACAAACACAGGAAATGACCCACATCCCA
>NC_056730.1:261455584-261555584 GCF_019279795.1 Protopterus annectens
GCCATTGACATTTGTCAGATATAAGAGCTTACAAATGAGAGATATCTGCTTCCAGTAACTTCTAAAGCCCATGTTGATATAATGCAGCATGTGCCCAAGCACATGGCAGCAACTGTAAGCCATGCAACAGTCACAGGGAAACTCCATAGCTTTCTAGCAAATTCCAGAGCACACACAGTCTCAGTGAAGCATAAGAGTGAGTCAGCAAACTCAAAGAATGGGCCCCCACTCAGTTTTATATCCGACTGTCGTAATTGTGGAGGAAGTCATGAGCCTAAAAGAGAAAGATGTTTAGCTGTTGGTCAGCAATGTCACAGATACAATAAGTGGGATAATTTCAAAAGGTTTTGTGAATCAAAAGGCACACAGTCTTTTATTAAAAGGGAACATTCAAAGAAACAATTTGATCAATTAACAAGCTATGAACCTATTTTTTATGTTGATGGTGTGTCAGTGATTCATAAAACAGTCAATGCAGTAGATTTATGGGCAAAGAATGAAGTATTTTGTACTATCTGGATAAATGGAAAACCCAGAGAGCTTAAAGTTTACACAGGTTTAAAGTGCAATGTTACATCTGCAAAAACATTTGCTACAGTGTATGCTGGTGAGAAGCTTGATTTGGCAAATTGTGCAAAGCGTGTTACTTATGGTGATAAAGAGATTCAGACTGCAGGCTCAGTGGTGCTTTCATGTTACTCTGCTGGGAAAAGCTATGACTTGCTATTTTATGTGGTCAAAAGGCACGTACAGTCATTGTTAGGGCTCAGAGACAGTTTGAAAATGGGACTGCTATCATTTAATAAGGAAGTCCATCATGTTAGCTTAAAAGACCATGCTCTAATTACACCCAGTATATTTTCTCTACCTATGCTAGTCTTTTTGAGGACAAACTAGGCAAGCTTCCAGATGTGTACTCCATAAAGTTAGACCCAGATATTAGCCCAGTTGTCAGGCCTTCCCAGAAAGTTCCAGCAGCTGTGCAGAACAGAGTCAAAACCGAGCTAGATAAAATGGTGTAACAAGGTGTAATTTGTTCAGCTGATGAACCTACTGAATGGGTTTTCTCCATGGTTATACCTCATAAGAAAAGCTCAGATGATATCATAATATGCATTGATCCATGAGATTTGAACAGAGCACTGAAAAGACCTCATCATTTGATGAGTACAGTCAAAGACGTTGCACCTCTGATGTCCAGTGCCACTGTTTTTTTTTTGTTTTGCATACAATGGGTTCATTTTAGCAAATTTTTCTTGACAATAAACCCTCGTTACTTACTACATTCAGTACTCCTTTTGGGGGGTACAGATGTCTGAGTATGCCATTAGGGATAAATTCTGCCAGTGAAGTCTTTCAACATGCAATGGAGCAAATTTTTTTTATGGGTATCCATGTGCTGTTATAGTAGATGATATTCTAGCAATGGTGCAATTGTTTGGGGTAATCATGTGCTATTATAGTAGATGATATTCTAGTAGGAGGTAATGGTGAAGTTTAGCATGACAGAAACCTCAAGAAAGTCCTGGAAAGAGCATGTCAAGTGAATCTTAAGCTAAATCCTCAGAAGTGCAAGTTCAGGTTACAACCAGGCTCTTCCAAGCAAACAGCCATTCTTGAGATGCCAGCTCCAGACAATGCTCAAAACCTGACACATAAAGCTGTATCCTAGTCATGGTTGGAACAATACCAGAGAGTATTTGATGTCCTGAAACAGAGAATTGCCAGTCCACCAACTCCCAGATACTATGATGTTCACAAACCAGTTACTCTTTCCTGTGATGCTTTGAAATTTGGTCTTGATGCAGTTATTCTTCAAGAGGGTCAACCTATTGCCTATCCATCCAAATCTCTAACCCAAACTGAAATGCAGTATGCTCAGAGAGAGAGAAAGCTTTTTGCAATTGTGTTCGCATGTTCGAAGTTCCATGATTATATTTATGAAAGACCTATCCAGATTGAAATAGACCACCAACCTCTAGTGTCTGTTTTGAGAAAGCCTATACATACAGCTCCGACAGACTGCAACATATGATGTTGAGATTGCAGAAGTACAATTTCAATCTTGTCTACACAAAAGGCAACCTTCTTTAACTTGCTGATACTTTATCCAGATCACCCAGAAATACCACTGAACAGCATGAGAATGAGAATCTTGATTTTGAAGTCATGGAAGTGACAAATTTTTCTTCCACATGTCTTGATGAGCTTAGAAATCATACAGCCACAGATCCTGTTTTACAGAGGGGCTCAACCACTTTATCAGTCGAGGATGGCTGTCAAAACAATCTAGTTTACCTCAAGAAGCGCAACCTTATTTTCACAGAGATGAAGATTTTTGTCTGACAATAGTATCATCTTGAATGGTCCAAAAGTAATTGTACTAAAGTCTTTGCAACAAGAGTATATTACTATCTTGCATCGTGGCCACCCACAAATGTTTTCTATTAAAAGGAGAGTGAGAGGACTAGTATTTTAGTCTTCTATGCCACAAAGACATTGAGAGAGTAATTTCCTCTTGTTCTGTATGTAATAGTACCAAGCCACGTCAACAGAAGGAACTACTTCAGCTAAACAAGATTCCTGAACTACCTTGGTTGACAGTAGCCACTGACATTTTTGAATGGAATGGTCATTACTTGCTGTTAGTAGACTTATTCAAACTGATTTGAGACTGATCTACTTCCTAATCTAGCATCCAGTACTGTCATTACTAAGATGAAACATCATTTTGCAGTCCATGGTAGTCTGCACAAAGCTATTTCTGACAATGGCACACAGTTTACTAGACAGCAATTCAAAAGATTCACGGAAGAGTGGGACTTTATCCATTGTATGAGTAGTCCTGAGTACCTGCAGTCAAATGGTTTGGTAGAACATGCAGTTCAAAGTGTAAAACAATTTCTTGAGAAGTCAAAATGTGACAGTAGTGATGTTTTCCTGAATCTCTTGAATTTCATAAATATTCCTCATGATAAACATCTTGGTTCACCTGCCCAGAGACTTCTGTCATGACAAACCAGAACTACATTACCACTCTGTAGTAGTTTGTTGGTTCCAAGTGCTTAGAATAACAGATCAGTGAAAGCTCATCTGTTAAAAAATGCCTTTCCCAGAAGACTTATGATAAATCCAGCAAACCACTCAATCCATTACATGAAGGAGAGACAGTGAGAATGCAAACGTGCGATGGTTATGATCAGATTGGAGTTGGAAAGAGTATCTGTCCAGAGCTGAGATCATACATTATGGAATCACAAGGAGTAGAGTTTAGGCAGAATCAGAAACATCTGATGCCAGTGTCTGAGCCTGTACCACAGCACCTAGCCTATGAGAAGGACTCTTTATCTCAGAGTGAGTTATCCAGCATTCCAGTTCCAGACAACATTCCAGTAAATATCCCTGTTCCTGAGATGAATCCCGAAGTTCCTGATATGAGTTGTTCACCAAAGACTGTCCCTGTTGCTAATCACAGTTCTGATTACAATAGCACTAGATCAGTTCGCATTTCCAGACCATGTTACAGATACACGGCAACTTGGTCATGAACATTGTGTTGTTTTCTGATGATGATATTATTGCATGTCTTAATCAAATGTCATTTCATTGAGGGCAATCTATTTAAGAGGGAGGATGTAGATCAATATGTGTGTACAGCTTTAAGAAGCTTTTTAGGGACTTGCACAACTGTATAAATACTGAGCACATATGTTCATAGGTTCATAGGTAGGTACTAGGCTATTGGCCTTAGGGCCTATATAAGCCTAGCCAAAAAGGTACCCTGGATTTCGCCATCCAGGAAAATTATTTTCCTGTGCCCCTGTCGAGCAGAGCCACAGAAGTGATCCCTGGGGTGAATTTCCTATTTCCCATCTAATCATCAAGATTTTTCTTGAAGAATGCTAATAAGTAGCTTTGTTTGATATAAAGTTTGTTCCAGAGTATGGGAAGTCACTGGGACAGAAATCTAGTAGTTAGCTGTTGAGATGTAAGCAGGTATGTCTGTGTAATCTGTCTGTTAATCAGTTCATTTATATTTCATAATGCTGCTATCCCTCCTGATGTGTTTCTATTTAATAAAGCATATAAACAAACTACCCCTGCCTGTTCATCATCTATACTAGAGAGGGACGAGCAACACTTACCATACACACTTAGTTCACTTTCATGATGGGCAGAAACTGAGGGTTCACCTGTTGATAGCAAATATCATGTGGTACATGTATGCAGCTAATCTCTGCAGTCATCTTGATAATTTTGAAAATGTCGTGGCTGATGCACTAATCTTCCTGAATGAAAGCCTGTTGATGTTGCTGAGGTGGGTAATTGCTAATGTCCGCAACACTTCTTATAATGTCCATGCTATCCTCATCAGTATTGTAGTCATCTCCCTGTTTGGAAAGGAATTATTCTTCACTGTGTATAGGAAGTAGCCTAGCAGTACTGCTATGCTGCTAAGGACAACTGCACATAGGTGCCAGAAGCTGTTAAATATGGGGGGGGGGTGACAGGGGCACTTTAGTGAACTAAAAAGGGTAATTTATTTATAACTATTTGCTATCCCAACATAGGTTCACTTGGAGGACATTTTAAGTTTAGCCAATTCCCTTTTGGTGCTTGAATTAACATTTTCTGATTGGTCTTAGCTATCCCCATGGCTGATAATTGTATATTAGCCCTAGTGAGAACAACTGTCATCATTCCATAGATAATTTGCGGGGGCCATGTAAGGGATGTGGCAATTAGGAACTGCCTCTATTCATTGGTGGCATGAGGGGAAATCCTGGAGTACATTTTCTATTACCCATCCTTAGATCCAAGTTGCTTTTGAATATGGATGGATGAGCTTTGCTTTATTTTTATGGAAAGTCTGTTCTGGAACAGTGGTAGCCTCTGTGATATATATCCATCTCTCCACAACATTCAGTTTAGATACCTGGACTGAGTATTACTGATGCTATTTGACTTGCTTATGTTCAGTATGTCCATCTGTATTATGTCAGAGGATGCTTTGTATGCCAGACATGTCATCACTAAGCACTTTGTAGGATACTGAGTATAGTAATACATATTTGAGGTGGTCCATGCAATACCTGTTGTTTAGGACCTGTATCCTTTTAGTAAGGTATCTCTGAAGGTATTCCAATTGTTGCATGGGGCTGGACAGATACATGCCAAAGTGGGCATTATACAAAATGATTGACATAATGAGAGTTTTATAAAGGGGGACAACAACATCTCTAGATCTAGTCACAATCAATTTGTTTATAAGCTGTGCAATATAGAAAGGCTTTCTTATGACTCTGGGCACATGACGGTCAAAAGTTAGGTCACTGTACACACAAGTTCCCAAATGCCAAACAATTGGATCAGTTCTCAGAGGGCATTGTCATGATTTTGACACCAGTTATTATTTGGGACAGACCTTCCTGCATGATGGTTAAGTAATTTGGGGATTCAATAACTTCTTCTAGATTGCAGTCATCTCAAACTTAGCTGGCCAAAGCTCTTTGGTATTTCCTTTTACTTTTGAGATGTATATGCCAAACAGAAAAAGTCTCAGCACCAAACCCTGGAGGACTCCATTGGTGACTGGTCTCTTCTCCTGTTTTGATCTCCTGCATCCTGTGAGCCAAACTGGCAATGCAGCGGGTGATGTACGTGTTTGCTCCTGCATTATTCATCTTTTGTACTACACCGGAGTAGGGGATTGTGTCAAAAGGCTTGGCCAGGTCAAGGTAATGTGGTGTGAACTGTTTTACCTTCATCCATTGCTTTGGTAACAAGAGTAAAGCTTAAATATTGCCCATGATTTTGAGCCTTTCACACTTTCCTCTGGGCTGTTTTCAAACACATTTTAGGGACATGCATACATGTATGCATGCCTTGATTCACCTTTCTGATTGTATTAGATTATATTCCTTGTATAATACAACACACTTGTTAGACTTACGTTAGAGCTCATTTTAAATTTATTGTTTAAACATTTTTCCAGTAGGCAATGAAACAAAAATGCATTAACCAATAATGACAACACTGCCCTATTCAGAACATTTCCATCATAAAAGTCTACTTCCACACACAACTGCATTTTAAATTTATTGTTTGAACATTTTTCCAGTAGGCAATGAAACAAAATGCATACACCAATAATGACAAAACTGCCCTATTCAGAACATTTTCATGATAACATTCTACTTCCTCACATAATTGCATTTTAAATTTATTGTTTGAACATTTTTCCAGTAGACAATGAAGCAAAATGCATGCACCAATAATGACAAAACTGCCCTATTCAGAACATTTCCATGATAACAGTCTACTTCCACACACAACTGCATTTTAAATTTATTGTTTGCACATTTTCCAGTAGGCAATGAAGCAAAATGCATGCACCAATAATGCCAAAACTGCCCTATTCAGAACATTTCCATGATAACAGTCTACTTCCACACAAAATTGCATTTCAAATTTATTGTTTGAACATTTTTCCAGTAGGCAAAGAAGCAAAATGCATGCACCAATAATGGCTAAACTGCCCTATTTAGAACATTTCCATGATAACAATGTACTTCTACACACAATATATAAACACAGAATCACAGTAGAGTGTAAGCCATAGACATGTTGCACAGCTTCTTGAAGTTATTTTCAATTGGGGGGGGGGCAAAAGGCCAAAAAAAAACAGAGACACATTTTAAACATTGCATGTATAATTTTGGAAAGTTGCTTGCATAAAATGTTGTGTTCCTACCATGCATTTCACTGCCAAATATTGAACCCAGAGCACTACAGTCAGAGCAACATACCATTAAGCTAAACCAGCAGTTTATTGAAAGGCAGGAAGACAAACTTAAATGGCTATCATATCATTTAGTGAATTCAGTTCTCACTTCTCACCATAGCTCTCAGCCTCTTAGCACAAAAAATACAGAACAAAGCCAATAATGGGGGAATACAGCCCCAAAATAGGGACACATTTCAAATACTGATTTTATAACCTTAGAAAATTGCTAGAATAAAAGGTTTTGTTTTACCAAACCAGAAGAGAAACATAATAAAATTGTGAGGTGTAAATTCACAAGTGATGGTGGCTAGGGACTTTAGGCTCTTTTTTCCTGTACCCAAGGTAGAGGGTTTGAGCCTGAGTACCTCTAGCCACCAGATGTATCCTGTTAGGGCATTTTCACACACACACACACACACACACTCCACTCTGAATAATAATCCTGCTCACAAACACCAGCCGGACATACTCGCTGACAGCTTCTGAATAATCTATGCTGTTCCTGTTTGCAAACAGCTTCTGAATAATCTGTTCCCGCTCGCAAACCGGACATATCTGCTGATGTCATCATGGCAGCTACTGACTAATCCTTTCTGCTCGCAAACCGACGTGATTGTGGCAGTGTCAGTTGGGAGGCACGGAAAATAAAACTAACTGGGACAGAGTCGCTGCCCCCTCACTCTATGGTTCCAGCACCCATGCAACTGCATTATGCTTTGTCTTTATTCTGCTATGCCCAAACATATCAATGGCCCTTTTCCTGCACTATGTTAATGTGTACTTCTGTGCCAGTAGCATTTATATCCATAACCATTTGTTTCTGAAACTTTGTTCATTCCAGATTGTTTTGGCTCCTGTTTTCCAAAAATGCACTTGCTATATGTCCTTATGGCTGCCATGAGGACATAATTCTCCTTATATTCCATCTGTCTTCATCCCTGCTTCTGCACCATGAATTCTCCTAAAACAATATACATGAGTAACTAAATGAAGCTTGATTTACAAAAGTGAAACCCACTCATCAGACCTGCAACAAAGTACTGAAAGGATGCTTGCAGTCTTTATACGCAAATTCCTTAAATAACTATGCATGCAGCACCGTAAAACAGAAACCTTTAAATCTAGGTTCAAAGCAGAACCCTAACCCCATTAATGAAATGATTGACTACAACAACAGTAATGATATCAAGGAGCTATCCTGACTGCAGACTACATTCTTACAAATAAAGTAGAGTTCAGAACTGAAGAATGTCCTGTTAACCTTCATACTAGTAAACTGTACAGTATCATCAACAAATGAAAAAAAAATACTGCAAGCATTTATAATTTTCAGTGTCATCATATGTTTAGCAAACCCTAACCTTAACAGACTCACTCAGTAGCCGTTCTTGCTGCAGTTTATGTATACATTACTGTGTCACGAACCGCCTGTAACAAATGACAACTCAAATTCACAAGTCCTGTCACTACTACTCTTGCCATTGTTACCATCAAACAATTATTGCATTTAGAATTCACTTCAGTGTCAGAAACAAGATTTTCTTAAAGTATCAATTAAATTGAATTAGCACAATTTCCTTAGAACTTTTAAGTGCACAGTTGCTTGTAGCTTACTTTAAAATGTTTTTGCTGTCCTACAGCATTTGCCATCAGACTCAACTGTCCACACTTAATTATGACAGCTTTGTAGTTATTAATTGACTTTACTTTATACTTTTCTTATGCTGTGTTGTTCTTGATGTATATTTTTCACACAGAAGTATGTAATCTTTGGGTGTCCATGGATGAGCTACTTTAGCCACACTGGTCGTAGGAATGCATAGCAGTACATAGCATGCCTCCAGCATACTTAAATATCCCATGGCATTTAAAAATTAAAATATGGACAAAGCCAGCATTTAGCTTGGACATCACTGAAGCCTAATCCATAGTCATCCAATAGAATCATCAGTTCCTAGCAGTCACTTACTTTGAGTAAACCATGCAACATCAAAAGCACCTTTTATTAATGAATTTCACTTATAATATGGTAATTTTGAAAGGACTACCTTAAGTACTACTTCAAAACTCATGCTTCCATAATTTAGTAGAGTAGGATCAAGATATAAGTTATGGAACTGAGGTGACAAAATTACTCAGCTTAACTATATAGCTCATGACCAAGTACTAGATTGATCATTGATTTCTCTTGCCATTCTGATATCATCAGTACATGCTCATTTAAAAAATAGAACTCCATGTCAATGTTTCAGATGAATCAGTAAACTAAACTTGACAATACTATTACTTTTATGGATAATACCCCTCTGTGGTTGCATGGGTTGGCTATGGTAATGTCACAATCAACAGAGTGTGGTACTCACCCTCTGAACCATGGTCCTTCAGTTATATACCTTACTTTGGTTCTGACACTTCAAAAGATGTTAGGAACACTGACAAAAAAAATACATCATCAATCATCAATGCCAGAGCTGACACACTAGTACACATATGCCAACAAACAACGGCATATGCAAAAGCTAAATAAAAATAAATAAATAGATAAATAATTAAATAAATAAAACATTAAACAGCATTTTTACAGAGAGGGCATACCCCCATACATCATGCTATTTATATATACTAAGTCTGATACTGCACAACATCAGGGAAAGGGCATATTTCCCAACCCTGATAATTGTTTGCATGCCTGCCAATCAACTGCTTATTCGACCAAATGTTTTCAACCAAACAGATGTTGGCCGCAATTTCAATATAAAACAGTTCATGTATACACATGTATACACATACATACAAACACACACACACACACACACACACACACACACACACACACACACACACACAAGCATATGTGTGCAAAATGTTATAAGTAAATATGTATATATATATATATATATATATATATATATATATATATATATACATATTATATGTATATGTATATATAGACAGATAAGATAGATATGTAACAATACATTTGCATGTTTTAAACAAAAATATGTGAGTAGACGCACGCACACACACACACACACACACACACAAACATATATAATATATATATATATATATATATATATATATATATATATATATATATATATATATAGGTCTAATTTGTTTAGTTGAATCTCATTTCACTGAATTTCATTTCACCCCAACCACGTCACTGAAAACACAAATTACTGAAAACTCATTTCACAGAATATCATTTCACTGAAATGAACTTAGTATATATGGTACTGTAAGGCAAGTAAAAGGTATATGCCCTTTTCCCCACTGTAGAGTAATCCTGGAGTTAGTACATATAGTATGGGGGGCACAACCCCCCCCCACATTGGATGGTGTGGGGAGCATAGCCCCCCCCCCCCAATTAGTATGAGTACATATTGTCTCCTGGAGAGAGTCATTGGTGTTGCAACTATGCATGTCTATAGTTTAAAATGTATTGTTTTGAAGGTTTTGGTAAAATACAATATAAAACAAACAAGGAGGGGGTCTATGCCCCCACACCCCCAATTCTCCACACCCCTAACTATATATACTAACTCCAGGATCTAACTACAGTGGGGAAAAGGGCATATACCTTTTACTTGCCGTACAGTATTCTACGCAGTGCCATATATACTAAGTTCATTTCAGTGAAATGAGATTCCGTGAAATGAGTTTTCAGTAATTTGTGTTTTCAGTGATGTGGTCAGATTAAAAATGAAACTCAGTGATATGAGATTCAACAAAACAAAGTAGACCCATATACATACACATACACGCATATATATATATATATATATATATATATATATATATATATATATATATATATATATATATATATATATATATATATATATATATATATATATATATATATATATATATATATATGCATATATATATATATATATATATATATATATATGGGTCCACTTCTAAATGTCACAATTCCAAAATCTCGACTTTTAAAAAAAGTACCCAAAACATCGAGATTTCAGAATCTCAACATTTAAAAGTGCATTAAAAAAAAAGAGAGAGACTTGAAATAAAGTGTTTGCAGGGGGACAAGCCGCCCTGCACCCTCCACACCCCCCTACTTAAATATACCAACTCTGAGATTGCGCTTCAGTGAAGAGAACGGTAATGCTCCTGTTGCACTTACCGTTCTCTTCACTGTAGTGCAATCCCGGAGTTGATATATTTAAGTAGAGGGGTGGGGGTGCAGGGGGGCTTTCCCCCTTGCAAACAGTTTTTTTTACTTTATTTTTCTGTTTTTTTTTTCACTTTTGATTGTCGAGATTCTGAAATCTCGATGTTTTAGGTACTTTTTTTAAAAGTTGAGATTTCGGAATTTTGACATTTAATAGTGGACCCATATATATATATATATATATATATATATATATATATATATATATATATATATATATATATACACGCACACACACACACACACACACACACACACACACACACACACACACACACACACACACACACACACAAACACACACACACATCTATCCAGCTACATGTGTGTGTATGTGTGGATTTATATATATATATATATATATATATATATATATATATATATATATATATATACATACGCACACACACACACACACACACACACACACACACACACACACACACACACACACACAAACACACACACACACAAATAAATATCTGCAAGTATAAGTCTTTCTGCTTTGCATATATATTCTTTAAATATATAGAATTGATTCTTAAGGAATTATTGGTATGACAGACAGAAAGCTTTAAAAAAGTACATTGTTCTGTGCAGGCATAATCAAATTCTTTATATAATAATTTGGTAAGTTTGTCATTATTGACAAAATACTCACTGCCGGTACAAGATGGGTGATGAAAGTTAGTCATTGCACTCCAGGCAGAGTGGGGTTTGGGGACAAAGAAGCAGCCGTACCTCTCAGATGTACAGATTATTGTAGAATCTCTGATTTTTTTACTCATATTTTTGGTCATTTTTCATAAAATTGTAGTTTTCTGGCAAATCAATGGCAAATTATTAATGATTAAAGTTAGAAAATAATGACAGACATTTGAGTTTCAGACTTAATAGCATTCAGAAAATTCATGCTAATGCAAAACCTGATATTCTATCTACTTTCTAAGTTTGTTAAAGCAATATTTAAAAATTGTCCCTATTTTTAGGGCTTTGTCCCACTTTTATTTATAGCTTTGTCCAGATTTCTTCCTCTAAGAGACTGAGAGGTATGGAAGAAACTGAATGACCTGTACAGTAGTTAATGCAGGCTGCAGTGTGCATTTTTTATTTTATTTTATTTTTTAATCAAAAAGGGTCTTCTTTAAAACTCCTTTGGTCGATATTCACGATTACACAAGTAATCTAGGCAAAGCAAACTGCAACGTAGACACTTAAATTAAAATGTATGACACAGCAAAAGCTGTAAGATGTTCTCCAGCTATCAGCCTGAGAAGCTGGAATTAGAACACATGTAGCAAAGCAGAAAAAATCATTATATCCCTCTGCTTTTAATTTCAGTAACAAAATCTTTTGAGGTGGTACTAATATGAAGTGAAAAACCCTGGCACAGAATAAAGAGAAAACATTCTCCTTTCTGAAGAATTTGCATCTAGTTTATAAAGTCATAATGAGCTATTCATAGGTTCATAGGTTCATACTAGGCTATCTGCCCTAGGGCATTTATAATCCTAGCCAGAGTATGTTTGGCTTTCGCCACCCATTTTAAATTAATTTTGCTATGCCCTTTTTCGAGGTTCGAATACTGTGCCTCTGTCTAACAGTGACACAGAAGTGATACCCGGGTTAAACCTACAATCTCCCATCCTCTCATCAAGATTCCTATTGAAGAGAGTCATTGAGGGACTCTGCCTAACCTGGACTGGGATTTTATTCCAAAGTGAAGGGAGCCTCTGGGTTATGAATCTGTCCCTCCAGCATGTCCTATTTATTTCAGTGCTGAGGTTCAAGTCTCTCGAGCACGTAGCTCGATGGGATTTGGATTTTTTGAGGTGCAGCATGTCCCTTAATTCTGGGTTGGACATGGCTTTATACGTCAGGCACAGATTGCCTCTGAGCAGGCAGTATGCCACTGAGTAGAGCTTAAGTTTCTTTAACCGGGCAGCATATGGCATCTGTTTGAGCCCTTTGATCCTCTTGGTGAGGTACTTTTGGGGTCTTTCCAGTTGCTGCAGGTGTTTGGTAAGGTACATCCCAAAAGGGGCATTGTACTCGATTATGGGCCTGATGAGGGATGAGTAAAGAGGTACGATAACCTCCCCTGATCTAGATGTGAATCCCTTCATGATTAGGTGGGCTATATAAAATGTTTTTCTAACCACTTTGGCCACGTGGTTGTCAAATGAGAGATTAGTATCAACTTGGGTCCCCAGGTCCCTAATTACTTCTTCTGTACTTAATGGATTACCACCTATGTGGTAATTTGTGGGCACTTTGTTTTTGCCAAAGGGGATGACTATACACTTTTTGGCGTTTAGCTTGAGGCCATGGCTCTGGCACCAGTTGTCTGTTTCTATGAGGCCCTTTTGGAGGATGCTTGTGTCGGCTGGAGAGTCGATTATGGCCCCCAGTTTGCAGTCATCTGCGAACTTGGTCAGCCACAGTCCTTCCATGTTGGCCTGTACCTCCGAGAAATATATACCGAACAAGAGAGGTCCCAGGACTGAGCCTTGTGGAACGCCACTTGTAACTGATTTGGAGTCTGACATGGCTCCAGCAATTCTAACCATGTGGGTTCTGTCCTTGAGCCAGTTTGCAACCCATCTAGTGACATAGGGGTTTATATTTAAGCAGGTGAGCTTATCTGTAATGCCCGAGTGGGGTATTGTATCAAAGGCTTTTGTGAGGTCCAGGTAGGCTGTGTGGACCACCTTCCCTTTGTCAATGGCCTTGGTGATGGTTTCAAAGAAGTAGACCAGGTTTATGAGGCAGTTACAAAGCCAAACTGGGTAGGATCCAGTGTCTGTAGGTCCCCAATATCTTTATTTATGAGGTCCATGATGATCCTTTCCATAGCTTTGCAGACCAAGCTAGTCAGGCTTATGGGGCGATAGTTTCCATGTTCCATTGAGGCACCACCTTTGTGGAGAGGGACCACTGTTGCTGTATGCCACTCTTTGGGTACATATCCTGTAGTAAGGCTGAGATTGAACAGTAGTTTTATGTTTGGGTTTAGCTCTTCTTGGAGTTCATGTAGGACGCAGCCCGGGACACCGTCTGGTCCCATTGATGCTGTGTTTTTTGCTTTGGAGAGGGCGGCTCTTACCTGAGCATCTGAGATGTCAGGGCGGCAGCACTCTGCTGGGATAGATATTTGCCCTTTTGGTGGGGAGGGTGGGGAGAAGTTTGCACTGAACCTGTCAGGATGTTGGCAATGTCTGTGGGTTTGGTGTATTTTTTGTCATTTTGGACTAATTCTGAGCATATCTGGGAATTCCCACCCAGGTTCCTAACATAACTAAAGAAAGCCTTGTGATTATCCTTAGAGTCCTGTGCAATTTTTCTCTCGAAGCTGGCCTTAGATGATTTTATGAGTGCCCGTAGTTTTTTACTAATACTGATCAGAAATGCCTTCCCTTTTTGGGATTTTGCTCTATCATGTAGTAGCTTCCTCCTTCTATTGTATAGTTTGTTAATGGCTGGGGTCCACCAGACAGGACGTCTGCCTTTGGAGGATTGGGTCTTGGTTTTATTTGGGATTGCATGATCCATGCATTCCTGAAGGTGTTCATAGAATGCATTTATAAAGGATTCTGCGGTCTGGGCCGTATTTTCCACAGGCCCGGGGGCTTTGAAGGATTCCACCTCGGTTTTGAGGAGTGTGAAATTTGCTTTAGAGAAGTTTTTCACTGTGGTTTTCTGGGCAGGGGGTGGGGTCAGGATGTGAATATCCTGTTGGATTAGTTTATGGTCTGATCTTACCAGTGAGGGATACACTTCTGGTCTGGAGCATAGAGTCTCCATGTTGGTGATGATCAGGTCCAGTATGTTTTCCCCTCTCGTGGGAATTTATCGAAGTGAGAGAGATATACATACTCTTGTATGGTAGGTAAGCAACAATGCCCCCCTTTATTTTTCTTTCTGCAGTTAAGAGGAGGTAAATTACAACTGTTGCCAGGCACAAGGAAGAATGGAAAGGTTAGCTGAGCGTGCTTGTAAGTATGCACACATCAACCATGCCTCTGAAGTAGATAGTTATACAAAGCATTCTGTTGAGTATGAACTGTGAATAGTATGTTTTTTCTTTTTTTAAAGTAATCATTCATATATGAGTAACTACAAAATTACAGAGATAATGTTCTACCAGCGCACATATGTAGCATAATCCACTTCACTAACAAATTGCACATTGTTTTAAATGAAACCTATATTATTATTTCATATCTTATACGTGTTTATTCAGTACTTATCACTACCATATTGCAAAATAGATTATCACTGTAAAATGTTTTACTATTTTATGTCTTGCACCTGCTTAATACATGGCTATTAGAATCATGTTGCATAACATTTCTTTTCCTTTCTAAAATGTAGAACCATTTAATGTCTTACACCTGTTCCCACTGCTGCTGTAGTACTTTATTACATTGTGTCTGCTAGTTTTACTGGACTCTAGAATCCAGTGTGTGTAGTTTCCCTGTACTTGAGATATAAAACCAGTATTTCTACATTGAGAGATTTTTGACTGCATTCTTGTGGCAGAAGTGTGGCATAGCAAACCTATCAGAGTTAGGAGCTGCTGGCTGAAAGCTTATTGTGTTTTCCTGATTGGTCTGTGGGCCTTGTTGTTGTAAAACTTCTTTTTCTAATTCTATAGAAGCCCGGTGTTAGCGTGGGTTTGTGCTCAATTCCTAGGAGCTGATCTTAATCAGAGCCATTCTTATAAACAGGTCAGTAAAAGAATCCTATATTCCTACCATAGGATCATGGGATCATAAAAGGTTACTAGGCTATTAGCCCAGACCATATTTCAAGCTTAGCCATTTCATCCCAATGCAATACCATAGATAGTCGAATCAATACCCAGGATTGTATTTATTAATGACTGCCCATGTCCAGGAGGGTTGTGGGCACTTATCCCCAGTAAGAATTGACTGTGCCCCATCCACTCATCCAGGTTCCTTTTGAACAGTATTATAGAAGTGCTCTGCTTCATATGTATTGGCAGCCTATTCCAAAAATGCGGCAGTGGCTGGGAGACAAATCTGTCCCTCCTGCATGTCCTATTCAAGTCTCAGGCCATATTTAGGTCCTTGGAATAGGTAACTTTAGTCTTGTTTGATTTAATGATGTGCAGCAAATTCATTAGGTTTGGGTTGGAGATTGCTCTGTAAGCCAGGCATAAGTGTCTTCTTAGACGTCTATACACTACCAAGTATAGTAACAGGGACTTTAGTCATTCTGGTGTTCTTTGATCTTCTTAGTTAGAAATCTCTGAGGTCTCTCCAATTGCTGTAGGTACTCTGTATGGTATGTGCCAAAAGCGGCATTATATTCAATTATGGGCCTGATTAGTGATATGTATAGAGGAGTTATAATCTCCTTTACTCTAGAGGAGATGCCTTTGCAAATCAAGTGTGCTAAATAGAAAGCCTTCCTTACTACAGTAGACACATGGTGGACAAATCAAGTCAAAGTCAAGTCAAAGTAAACATTATTGTCAGTTAGGTCTGCACATATGGCAGCTAAATAAAATTACGTTGCTTTGTTCCCAGTGCAACAAACATACATAGATACGGTTACTATTTAATAATATTAGGACAGACACTTACAAACATTACATGTATAAAATGTGCCATTTAGGGTATAACACAAGTACATATTGCACAAACTTGAATTTTCATATTAACAGGTACCTGTGAAGCAAAAATATTGCATAGAGTATTGCACATTCAGGTTTCAGGACAGAAGAAGATGAAGTCAAAGTTAAGGCCACAGTCTACTTGTCATTGTATATCTCTTACTACTTCGTAGGTACATAGGGTGGTGTTGTTAATTTGATAGTGTGAAGGGACATTGTTTGTACGGAAGAGAATAATGATGAATTTCTTTGCATCCAGTTTGAGGCCATGACTAAAACACCAGTAGTTGGTCTGTGCAAGACCTTCCTGATGTATTCTGACATCATTTGGGGATTCAATAATTGCACTCAGTTTGCAGTGGTCTACAAACTTGGTCAGCCACAGCCCCTTAGTTTTGGCCTAAGCTTTTGAAAAGTATATAGATAAACGTAGGGGAGCAACCAATGGCCCCTGTGGTACATCACTGGTGACAGATCTGCAAGTTGATGTGGAGTCACTCACTTTGATGCTCTGTGTCTGGTTTCTGAGTCAACTAGCAATCCATCTTACAACAAAGGGGTTTAGATTCAGTTTGCTAGTTTATCGGTAATGTCAGAATGTGGGATTGCGTCAAAGGCCTTTGCCAAGTCGAGATATGCTGTGTGCATAGATTTGCCATCATCAATGGCCCTAGTCATATTTTTGAAGAAATCCACCAGGTTTAATAGGCAGGATCTGTCCTTGATGAAGCAGAGTTGGGTCAGATCCAGGGTTTGGAGGTCATCAATGTCTTTATTTATGAGGTTCATGTTGATACATTCCATGGCTTTACAGATGAGACTTGTCATACTTATGGGTCTATAATTCCCTGGGTCTGTTGCTAAGTCTGTGGCTAAGCCATACTGACAATACTCAAACGGAAAAGACTCCGACTAATAACTACATCAGAAATGTGGAAAAAAATGGCAAAAGTCCAGATAAAACTCCGCAGACAATAAATCCTGTTCATCCTCAAGTATGGCTTCTTCAGAACTGCCATTATTAAAACACAAATGATTTAAATACATCTCAAACTAATCATGTAACATCCAATTAATTATTTAAATACATCTAAAACTAATCATGTAACATCCAATAAACCAATCAATTTAATAAAACACTTAAAAGTTATGTGTGTAGAACCTAGTGCTTAAACAAAAATGCAAATACCTAAAACAGTATAAAAACAAATGCGTGTGCTCCTCAATGATAAATCAGTTCATATTAGAGCAATAGCCACTTAATTTCTGAGATATTGAATGTATGTTCACATCATTTTTTTTTATTTTTATTTATTTTTTTATTTTACATTTGTTTACCGGGATAGTCCAACTGGACACAGGTCCATTTTCAGCGGAGGCCAGGGGAGAAAAGCTCCACAAATAATTACTTTACATTCTCTTGGTTAACATTACCAGTAAGACAGACCCTTAGTTAACATTAGTATGATATAAGACAGTATTCATGGAGACAGTTACAAAGTTAGTTACATTACAATAGTAATATTTGCAGATAGTTACAAAGTTAGTTACATTACAATAGTAATGTTTGCAAGGTACAGGATATCTTGGCTCAGAGTACAGTATGTTTGTTGAATATGGATAAAAACAGTAGTTTAATATGAGATTTGTAGAAGTATTTGCTAAAATTGGTGCCAAAAGGGGTAAGATGGTAGAGCATAATTGGTGTTATAGCTTTGTGTCACTAAGCTATTAGAGGTTGAGGACAATGGTGTTTGTTTAAGTGAGTACTAATAGTCGTGACTTGTTTGGTCTAGCCTGGGGGAAGACATGGACATTGCCAATTTTGCATAAAATGTGATTTGATGTTTTCTTTTGAAGAGGGAAGGTGAGGATATTGAGGTTAGGTGATTGGGTAGGAGGTTCCAGGTTTTAGCAATACAGCAGGCATAGAGGGATTTGCCAGCTTCATTTTTGCGCTTGGTGACCTTTATGTGGTTTTGTTGTGTTGATCTTAGGTTTCTGGAGGGAGTATAGTGTTGAATTAATTGCTGCAAGGCTGGGGTTTTCATAGGAAGGTAGTAAAGCTTATGGACAGTGGTGAGTTGGTTGAGTAGAAGGATTTGGGGTAATTCAAGCCAGTTGAGTTGCTTGAGGGATTGGCAGTGATGGGACCTATATGTGGCTTCATTAACAAATTTGGCAATTTTGTTGTAGCATGATTCAATTTTTGAACATTCTGCTTGGTGAAGGTTTGTTAAGATTGGGGAGACATACAGAAGTATAGATAACAGATGAGTTCTGGCTATGGTGGCTTTTCTGTGTCTGGTCATGTAGTTGTGGTTTCTACAAAGGAGTCCGATCTTTTTATTGACATTCTTAATTGTTTGAGAGATATGGATGTCATATTTAAGTTTATTATCAATTACTACTCCTAACAGCTTGGTGTGGGGTGTAGGTGTAATGGTAATGTTGTTTTTGGATAGTATTGAAAAGTTATTGTTTATGGGGGGGTTCTACTTGGGCTAAAAAGATTAAGTTGAGTTTTCTTTGGGCTAAGTAACAATTTGATGTTTGTGAACCATTCTTCGGCAAGGGTAAAGTTATTTTGTGTTATAATTTGAAGTTCATCAAGGGTGCTAGCAGCACTTATTATAGTGGTATCATCTGCGTATTGGACTATTGAGGCAGAGGGTAGGGATGGTGCTATGTCATTAGTAAATAATGAGAATAATATTGGGCCAAGGATGGATCCTTGTGGTACACCAATGGTTATTGGGAGTAGGGGCGACAGTTGGTTTACCCAGAGAACAGCTTGTTGTCGGTTAGATAAGTAGCTACTGAACCAGGATAAAGTGGAAGAGTTTATGTTAAGAGTGTCAAGTTTTTCTAGTAGTAGACTGTGGTTCACCATATCAAAGGCTTTTGATAGGTCTAGGAATACTGAGGATAAACAGGCTGTTGTTTCTGTGGGTATTAATATTATTTGAGAAAGATAGCAATGCTCTGGTAGTACTGTGTGATGGTCTGAATCCATGTTGGGATTGTGATAATAGATTGTTGTGAAGTAGAAATTTCATTAGTTGTGAGTGGACTACTCTCTCTAGAATCTTTGATAGGGGTGATAGTATTGCAATAGGGCGGTAGTTAGTAAGTTCAAGGGATTGTCCCCCTTTATGTAATGGTATTATGTGTAATATTTTCCATGATTTAGGTACTTTGGATTCAGTTATAGATCTGTTGATGAGAATGGATACAGGATAGGCTATGGCCTCTTCAGTGATTTTTAGGAATTCTGCAGGTAGTTTGTCTACTGCTGGGGTTGTTGGCTTCCGTTTTTTGAAGAGTTTGGTAATAGTTGTAGTTTTGACTGGTTCTAGGGGAAAATTATGTGTATTATCATCTGAGTTGGAGGGGATGGGGGATGTAGTTGATGTTGTGTGAGAGCTAGTTGTTTGGGTATTGGCTAGGGCTTGGATGGTTTCAGTAAAGTATTTGTTAAAGTGGGTGGAGATGTTATGTAGATTGTTTGGTAGTAAAGGGGCAGGAGTGGTAGGTTTTCCAGGGTGTAAAAGGTTGTTAACTGATGCCCAAAATTTTTGAGGGTTGTGAGAGTGTTTTTCGTGTAGTTTTTTTATAGTATGTAGTTTTGTCAATTTTTATGTGTTTTTTTGGCTTGATTCCGTAGTTCATGATATTTTTGTTTTAGACTTGGGGTTTTGTGTTTATGGAATTACAGCCAGGCTTTGTCTCTTTCTTTCATTAAGGATCTGGTGTCTTTAGATAGCCATGGTGCAAGGTTGGTTTTAATTCTAGTGGTTCTAGGTGGAGCATGGGAGTCTAGGATGTTCAGAAAGGTTATGCTGAAGTATTCTACAGCTTTATCTAGTGGTAAGTATTTTAGCAGAGTCCATATACATGATTTGAGTGAATTTATCAAATTTTGAGCTACATCTACATTTTATTTTATCTATTATTTAACATTTGTTTACCGAGAAAGCTCAACTTGGAATGAAGCCAATTTTCAGCAGAGGCTTGGGGAGAAATTGTCTTTGAAACATGGGAGGAAATTGAAGCACCCAGAGGAAACACATGAACACAGGGAGGACATGCAGACTCCACACAGAAAGCACTACAGCCAAGAATCGAACCAGAGAACCTTTTGGTGTGAGGCAATAGCGCTACTGCTGCACCACTGCACCGTCTGTACATAAAATATACAAATAATATCTATTCTAAAAAGACTGTGAAACATATAAACATTTTAACTTTAATAAATGGATAATAGAACAAGCTTCATTCAACCCAGGGGCCACTGTAGCATTTAATTTCATCTGCCAAATAAGTTCCCTAACCAACAAGTGTTCTTCAATAATATAGCCCCTTGGGTCTCTTTTAATCTGCTCCAGAATTATACATTTAAATCAGTGACTACAGCAAGCTTGTATGTGTCTGTACAAGGCATTAGTAGCTTTTGCCTTGTTAACCTCCAGGTCATGTTCATAAATTCTCTTCTTTAGTTTTCTGGAGGTTTCCCAAAAGGACTGCAACTGTGTAAGTTCCCCAATGGGGTACAAAAAGGTACTGAGTATCATAAAGCTTTGCTAGATGATTTTAACAGAGCTAGGTGTGAGATTATGGATCTTATGGTCAGGCAAAATGATTCTATTTTAGAGAATTTGCTGAAGTGGATATGTCAAATGGCAATCTAAGTAAGGATGTTTTATTTGAGCATTATGAGACTAATTATATGAAAATTTTCATAAAATAGACACATTTTGTGTTCGTATCCTGGACAGGAAGATAAAAAAGTTAAAGAGGGATTTTGCCTCTTATTCTAAAGGGCATGCCTATCCAGACCCAGCTAATTATGGAGGTTTCAAGACTAAAGTGTCATGGCAACTGCCAAATGGGTGAGACTATGGAGGAAAGGAAGCAGAAGTTACAAATCCACCCTCAGAAGGAGTGCAGTCTGCTGAGCAGAATGAACTGAGGAGACCTGAAAGAATTCAGACTAAACAAGCTCAGGAAGCTAAACAATAGGTGGCACGTTAAGAAATTTATCAAAAGCAGGGAACAAAGCCAAAAAAACTTACAGGGAAAAGGAACTACCACAGGAAGAAGTGGTAACTGTTTCTAATTTTGAAATTATTTATTTGTGGCTAGTTCGGCTAGTTTTTCCTGCAATGTATTTAATACTGAAGTAGAATCAATTGTAGTTAACCCAGTGAGTTTCCCCTGTAAAGTACTGAATACTAACAATGACTTCACTATTTATAATTATTCTACCAAGCATTTGATTGCCTTGCATGCTGATGTGCTTTTTATGGGACTGAATTATTTTCCTGCTAAGAAATCTGATGTGGCTCATTTTATTTTAGACTTAAAAATGTTCACAAGAAAGTTGAATCTAGCAATATGGTTTGGCAGCACTAGCATGAATGACAATTTTTGTAAAAGGGGAACAATGTGTTAAGGAAATCTAGTCATTTTTTTCAACCACTAATCAGTAACTTATGTTTGTTTGAAAAACTCTGTAAAAAGGACATATGTAAACTACTCTCCCAGTACAGTGACAGGAAGACCTTCAACTTATCACCTCAGGAGCAATGTTTACTTAAAGATTTGACTTCTGACAAAAGTGTGACATATATGAAGCCTGACAGAGGTGGTGGACTTGTAGTCATGAGTACTAATGATTATGTGAACAGGATGAACAGTATTTTATTTAGTGACAGCTACTCTGAAATTTCCAAGAATAAACTCAATATTGCTATGCTAAAATTGATATGTGCTTGTATGATATGTTAATGCAGTGGCAAATAAATATTGAGGAATATGAGTTTATGGAGAATAAATGGCCACCGGTGACCAGAATTGTTGGTATACCTAAAATCCACAATTGTCTAACTGATCCACCTTTGAGACCAACTGTGGATGCTAATAGAAGTAAGACACACTATATAACTAAATTCCTGGATGATCTACTTAAAGAATCCGTTTCCAAATTGTCGGGATTCTTGGGACTTTTTAAGCAAAATTGCTAATATTGACTTTAGTGCAGATCATTACCTTGTAACTATTGATGTACATAACCTGTATTCTGTTATTCCTCACCATGACTGCCTCATCCGGTTGGAAGAAATTTTGTTTGATATTGAAGTATTAGATTTTGATAGAGTTAATGTAGCTGTGACTTTAATATACTTGGTACTATCTAATTTATTTTATTTTTTGAGGGTCAGTTATTCAAACAGTTTAGTGGACTGGCTATAGGGCCAGCCTGTGCCCCCAGTTTTGCCAGTTACGTGATGGCTAATTGGGAAAGGAATTACATTTTTAACACCCCCTACAAAAATTGTTGGAGCTATTATGCCCATTTTTAGATGATCCCCAGGTTTCAATAAACTCCGTGCAGGAATAGTGTTATTCCTGCACTGAGTGAATGGTGTCTGCTTCTGCATAGTCTTAACAGCAGTGCACCTTACATATTAATGAAGGCACGCTCCTGATAATGGCCTTGTGAACACAAACACTATTGTGTGCAGGGTTATGTTCCAGTAGTGCTCGCACATCCAACATACCCCCTACACTCTGAAAGCACCGTACATCACTTTTGTAACTGCGTTAAGAATCTGTGGACACTGAAAGCAGGAAATCTAAATAGGAAACAATGTAGGGTGTGTGTGACAAGTACTGTCACACACCCACTGCATTGTCAAAGTGCTTTAAGGCACTGTCACCATACCTCTCAACCGCTCAGAGCCAAAAGTCAGGATAAAGCCTACAATGATGACAATACCTGTCAACCTCTCAGAGCCAAAAATCTGGACAAAGTCTATTATGATGGGGGGCATACCTCTCAACCTCTCAGAGCCAGAAAACTGGACAAAGCCTACAATGATGGGGGCATACCTCTCAACCTCTTAGAGTAAATAATCTGGACAAAGCCTAAAATGATGGGAGGACAAATAAGGACAGATTACAACTATTGCCCTTACAAACTTAGAAAGTTGATAGTGGAACAGGGTAGATATCAGCATAACATTAGGGAAGGATTAGAAGTCTGAAACTCAAATGTATGCCATTATGTAGTGACTTCAATCCTGAGATTGCCCATACAGACTTATACAGTTGATAGAATGACAGGTAGTGCATTACCAAATATGACTTTCAAGGAGTATTGATACATGTAATTAAAGTGCTTTTATTAAACGTTTTTTTTTCCATTCCAAGTAAAGTTTAAGCATAGCTGAGCAGGTTTGTGTGCTATGGCCCTTTGCTCAGCACTGTTTAAACATCTCATAGGAGCTAAATACAAACCTATAGCTCAGATCCATAATGGCAAGATAGCGTAGTGGTTAGAGTCCTGGCTTTGCATGCAGCAGGTCACAATTCAAGTACCAAGAGAGGCCCTTCATCTTTACATGGGAAAGCATTGTTTAACTTATTTTTTTGTTTGTTTTAAATTATGTAATAATTCATATTTGTTATCCAGGATAGTGTAGCTGGTTCAAAATGTAAGTGTGAGTGCATACAACATGTGAAATCACCCATGTATACACAAGTGTCCCATACAGTATAGTGACACCCCAAGGTAATGTAATGAAAGCACATAGAAAGACATCATGTAAAGTAATTCATATACACTTAATAATATGTCAGTAATGATTAATTAAGTCATAATTCTGATTTTTTTAATGAAAGGTGAGCAATGGTTAGCAGTGGTCAGCTCTGCTATGCCGGTTTAAGCATTGCTTAGACATAAATACTAAGCAGCAGCCAGCTCAGCTAAGCAGATTTGTGCACTATTAAGCAGTGTTCAGCATTTACCCCTTTAAGCACTGTTCAACTCAGCTTAGCAGATATGCACACTACTTAACTGAGCTTAGCATTTTCAAAATGGTCCATTGATGGCAAAGGGTGAGGACATGGCCTTATTTAAACCACAAAGGCTGGAATACAGCATAACCTGTTGTAGTCTGATCCATGTTTGGCATTGGAGAGAGAACGGGCTTTGGGGAACAGCACTGAGGCATTCAAGAGTCAAGGGTCATGGTTGGGCTCCTCATAGAAAACCATGATGACAGACTGCTGCAGGGTCAGTACTAGGGCTCTCAGAACAAAGCAGAGGTCTAGGACCATCTAGCATGCAACCTCACCAGTGCCATTGGAATCCCCCAAACTGTTGAGCAAGTTCGGCATCATTATGCTGACCTAAAGGGTAGGAAGGGGGAGCTCTTGGCCCAGTGGATACAAAATGCTCTGGCACAGAATGCTCCAGTAGATTGTAAGTATCTCATCCATAGATGTACCAAGTCCTAGCCTGAGTATGTCATAGACAGGTATGCTTAATATTTGTTTTCTCCCCCTACAGCTGCAGTGGAGAGGCCTAGCAATGCCGAGGCCATTGCCAGCAGACTGACAAGGCTGCACCAACAGGGTGGTGAGTACAGCTCTACCTTGAAGTGTATAGTGAAATAAATAAAAATGAGTAAATTGTTTACTGCCAGTAGGTGTAGTGTGTTCTGTGTCTAACAATTAAATAAATGTTTGCCAGATTAATATTGATGTACAGGATATGCAGTAGTAAAGCACTGTGTCATATAAGTAAAATAAAGACCTAAACCACCAACTGTTGTGTTTACTCTGGTATGTTGTTGTAGAAATAGAATGTGTACAGGTTATTCACAACAAATATAGCTTTGACAGCATGAATTAACTGAGGTTGTTCTGAGAACCAGCTATTATGCAAAACAGTAGATTGTGGAGCTGTAAAACAACATATAAATGAAATATGACATATGTTATACACTAAGATCTGAACCCTAAATAGTAATGTCCAATGTGTTATAGTGTGCCCCCTGCTGCATTGCCTTGTGTTAACCTTTGCTTTCCAGATTGTATTATTTCAAAGGATTAATACATGGTACACTAACTATCTGTCATCCATGAATCTCAGGATTACAAGGTCAGACTGTCTAACCCACAAAGTATTAGGGAGAAAACAGTCAAACAAGAGACAGCAGTTATCAGTAGCTCAGTGTGATGAGAAATAATCTTGTTGTTCATTTTAGCACACCCAGACACAGTTCAAATCCAGGGAGTACTACTGAGATTTGTGCATATATACACTCAGGAAATTTAAATATTTGTAGAAACAGTCAGATAGTGGTAGCATATATTCTCTGCACAGGTCCTACAGGTAAAGAAATGTTTGTAGTAGTCATATGAAGGTTATACCAATACACCATGTACAACTTTCCCACTGTCCAACCCCATGCCTGCAAATGACAGCAGGATAGGTGCATACACCATGCACTCTTCCTGATACATGTCTCTCATGTCATGCGGTCATGGCTAGTGGTCACAATCAGCTTGGAGACAGATAGAAATCCAGGTGAAGTGTGCCAGTAGCAGACTCACACAACATCAGTGCAGTGTACCCCCTTCTTTGTCATGTATGTAACCCTGACATGTACAAGCAACCTCCAGTAATGTAGCCATAGTTCTCCCAGTCTGCCCCATACCATTACAGGTTGACAGTCTAACAGGTATGTATGTGCTACAGAAGCTATGGGCCATAGGTAGATGTAAAGTGAGGGCAGACCTGTAGAGTATTGAGCAGTACTGCTGTGAATAATAAAAGCCTATATAGTTGTTAATGAACTTTTTTCTATTCTCCCATCCCTCATCTGCATCAATAATTATTATTCATATACTACAGGTATGTTGTTGTCAAAGCCTATTGTTGGGACATGTGTTCTATTATTGTTCGTGTATTTAATTGGTTGCATAATAACATGCCTTCTTCAAATACCATTATTGGTGGCCTGTTGCCCTCAATGTAACTTGCATGCTGTTAAAATGCTTACTGTTGTTCCATTTGTGCATGTGTTCTGTTTGCTGTGCAAATGTTTCAGATCTGTTGGTTTGGGTTAATTGGAACACCCATGCATGCTGTTATACCTAATTTTGAAATGTTTTGTTCATGACTAACCAATATATCTTAGAAAACCACAACACCATAGCACGTTTAGGAAGGACGATCCCGGTGGATCTGCCTACCACAACTCATCTGGTCATGGCACCAGGCCACAGCATGTCTGGGACCCAACCTGGAACATCCTCCTCTGCTGGTCTTGCACCACCTTTGGGTGGAACCACCTCAGGGAATGAGGCCTGCCCCCCCCCGGTTAAGGTGCGTAGAGGAACCTGCAACCAACAACATGTTCCAGGGTATAGTGCGCAGCAGCATCCTCTCCGAGTTGGATGGATGGCTGTGCCAGATGGAGGGTGCACCTAGAAGAGCAGGCTGCTCTTGTTGTCCAGCCCCCAGCACAGCCACCTTTGGGGCCATGAAGTAGCAGTGGGGACCTCAATCCTACTGTATCCATTTGGGGGCTCATGGCCTCTGATTTCCATCCTTCCTCCACATCCAAGGTGTTATTCCCACTCTTGTATCATTTACCACCCCTGTCTGCTGTCTTGTGTGTCTTGTCTGTCTGCAAATGCAACCTATCCTACCCAACCTACCTTGCCAAACATACTTACAGCCCTTCCCCATCCCACTCTCACCTTAAAAAAATGGCACCTGTCCCACAAAAAAATCATTGCCCCATACATAGCTCTACATTTCACCACCATGTCCAGTGACATAAATCAATCTACAACCAAATTACTCTACAAATGTATGGGGCCAGCACCCCTCCCTGTGGGGTGTGAGGCTGTAAATTCCAAATTTTCCACAGCAGTCACAGCTGTTGCTGCAGAAGAAATGTAGAGCTATGTTCCCTTACTACACCCATCCTGCACATCCGTAGCTGCTTTTCCTATTGTTTTACCCCCCCCTGCTTGCCCACATTTCACCACTTTCCTATCACCTTTTTTTATTTTCTTTATTTTAAATTAGCATTGGTATAAGTAGGAATAAGCACCGCTAAGCAAAGCTAAGAGGACTTAACCGTCTTTTAGCATCACTTAGCTTCATGCAAAACTACACAAACCTGCTTACAACTGCTTAACAGTGTTTTAATCACTATGTCTCCATCAGCTCTTGTTCTGCCCAGCAACAAAATAATCAGTTCTGCCAAGCCTTAAATACAGGACCCTGTTCATTACAATCACAGCAACATACCTCTACATCATCTGAGCTTTGGGAAATTGTGATGCTTTTATAAACATTTCATGCACTACAGTCATTTAACATAAGGGAGAAATACACATTCCTGACAAGCCTTAAATTCAGGACCCTGTGCACTCCAGTCACAGCAGCTACCACTACTCCACATGAGCTGCGAAAATTACAAATGCTTCAGTAAACATATCATGCAGGATGGTTATTCAACATTAGGTGAAAGCCTGTGGAATTAGTACTGTTATATACATATATATAGGTTTACTGTCAAATGACTGAAAATCAAAAGACTGAATCCTGAAAAGACTGAAAATTCAAAATACTGACTGATGAAATGTGCCCCTTCTCCACTGTTTTGCGATCTTGGAGTTGGTATATATAGTTAGCAGGGGGTGTGGGGGATGCAGCCCCCAACATGAGGGGAGCAGGGGGTGCTTGCCTCTTACATTAAAAATGTAATCAGTCTTTTGATTTTCGGTCATTTGATAGTAAACTATATATATATATATATATATATATATATATATATATATATATATTTATAGATATATATATATATATATATATATATATATATATATTTATATATATATATATATATATATATATATATATATATATATATATATATATACATACCCACACACACACACACACACACACACACACACACACACACACACACACACGCGCACACACACACACATACACACACACACACACATATAGGGTTTCATTTTATAATCTTGCAATACTGAAATATCGAATTTCAGTATTTCAAGACCATAAAGTCAAATTTTGAAAATAGCAAAACTTCATAACCGCGAAAATGGAAAAGTCGAATTCATGGTTATGGTGTTCTGGTACGTGACCTGGGATGTACTGTGTGCATGGTGTAAGGTTTAGTGTGTGAATTTGTCTGGAACTTCAGGTAAGTGACTATTTTGTAAGGGTTTTGGGTAGGTGTTTGAGTGTATTGTGAGTGTGTTTGGAAGTTGTAGGTGTGGGTTAGGGTAGGCAGGAAAAAGTCTGACTGTTTAAGTGTTAAAAGTGGTGGTGTTTGTATATATGTTATGTGTGTGTGCGAGGGGACTGTAGAGTGTCTAGTGGTGAGTTTGCTGTCTTTTTCAGTTTGGTGAGATCTCAGAGTTAGTATATATAAGTAGCAAGTGTGTGAGGGGTGCAACCCCCCACATGGGGGGGTGCAAGCGGCTTGCCTCCCTGCTTATTTGTAGTGCAGGTTTGTTTATTTGTGTTTTTGTGTTTGTGTGTGTTTTGTCTGATATTGTGTGGGTAGGATGGTGTATGTGTTGTGTGGTGCATGGTGTGTTTATGTTCACAATTTTCACTTTCGCTGTTTTAAGATTTTGGCATTTTGACCATTTTATATTTCAGTATTTTGTGATTATTAACTGAATCCATATATAAATATAAATTTATATATATATATATATATATATATATATATATATATATATATATATATATATATATATATATATATATATATACTCAACCTCTTACTGCAAGACATCTGCAAAAAGCATGACAAAATGGGGGGATAAAGGGCAAACAATACTGACATATTTGAAATGTGGCTGTTATAAGTGTAGAAGTTTGCTAGAGTATCATGGTTTGTTTTAACATATATTTTCTGATAGATTTCAGGTCTGAAACACAAATGATTGTCATCCTTTAGTGATGTCAATGCTCATATCATCCCAGTGATTTGTCCAAAACCCACAACTGTTATGGGGAACAGACCAAAAATATGAGCCACGGACTTGGACAGTGGAGAGGTATGTCCGAAGTCATGTAACAGAAGAGAAAGAACACTGAGAGCTGCCAGCCAATTCAGCCACCACCTTATGAACTACAGTTAGACCAACACAACACTACCCCAAATCAGCTCTGTGGAATTACTCATGCAATTGCAATTATATCATGCACTACAGAGATGTAACTGTAGGGAAAAGCAGACATCAGTGAGAAATTGTCCACCCCCAACCATTTGCATCACAGTCACAGTAACATACCAGTACCCCAACTGAACTCTAGAATATAACAACTGTTTGAACAAACATATCCTGGTTGCCAATCACACACCACACTGACATATGCTGCCCCAAGTCACAGTTTACTGGGAGTCCTGAGTTGTTAAAGGACATTTCTCAGTCTGTCCCTACAAACATATACACCTGATAGACCACCAGCAACTGTGGCAGCATGCACAGTCAGATAGAAAAGGATCTATGACACTCACATCTGCCACTCTCCCTATTCAGCCCAAAACAATTTACAGACTACACTGCTACACAATCTCGACAGTCTGTTAGCAATGGCCAAAACTGCATAACCCTCAACTGTACAGATTTCCACAGAAAGTCCAGGGTGTGGGACCATATTTATGGCCACTGCTGGGAGTCTGCTAAGTCACTGGGATGATATTAGAAGTGAAGTCACTAAATAATGATATACCATAGCTCTGATCCTCTTACTGCAAGACATCTGGACAAAGCCTGACATACTTGGGGGACATGGGTCTGAAAAGAGGGACATATCTCACATAATGGTGTTACAAACTGAAACAGTTGCTGGTGTTACAGGGTTTGTTGTAACATAACTTCTCTGAAGGATATGAAGTCTGAAATACAAATGGATGTCAACTTTTACTGACTTCAGTCCTCACATTATCCTACTGATTTCTCAAAAACAGAAATTGTCTGAGAAACAGATCAAACATAAGAGGAAAACCTCTGGGCATTCTGCTGAAATCTGTACAATTGAGAGGTATGTCATAGACGTATTACTGTCAGGTGTCAAGTCACGGAGAGAATGTATGTCCAGACAAACCCTCTTTATCTATCAGTCTTCTGTGTGTATAACAGCAATACTTACTTACAATCTGTACCTAATTCTAGAACTTTGTCCCCCATTTTGTTGGGCTGTCTCCACATTTCTTGTTCTACCTTCTGTGTAGTCCCCACACCTCCATAATGTCCTCCTCACAGGCAAGGAAAGGGGCAAGGCCCACATGAAGGTCTTAATTATAGCACTATGTTGCTACGGCATTGGCTTATGGAAAGACAACACAGCTGCTCAGGATGCAGTTAGCAAGTGTGAGACACCAATTGGTGCACAGGCCATCACCTGCTCATGAGCATACCTAAAAAAGGCAAATTCCTGCCTATGCAAAACAGGTCTGAACCTTTCTACCCAAAGAGCGACTGTGACTACACAAACCTAAACATTTGCATTATTCGGAGAAAACTCTTCAGCACTGTAACAGGCATGTCAGTCAATTAAGCATGTAATGGAATGCAGAAGGGGAGAATGCAATAATGTGAAATAGGAAGTTAAGAAATAGGTCTCAACAAAACTTGCTGGACTCACATGTTGCTGTCCAGCACCTATGGTCATTCCTGCTGGCCCTGTATGCAGGGACATAGATCACATCTCTGACCCCTGAGTCACCCCAGCAAAGGTTAGCTCACATATGACTACTACTGGAGTGTCTGTTGTCCAATATTGACTGTGACACTGCTAGCCCAGCTACCTGGGATATTGTAAATATTCATATGTCACCTGTGAATGCTACTATGATACATATGCTTGTCTTGCAAATGTAAGAGACCTATATAGGGTATGTGCATAGTAAACAACTGGCACATAAGTGTGTGTTGAACTGTATGTTATTTACTGAGCTCATACCTTTCAACTGTCCAGAGTTTTGTAGACTGACCACATGTTTGCCTCATATTTGTAGTCAGTGCCTCATACAGTTGTGTATTGTCTGGCAAATCACTGGCAACCCAGTAAAGACTGAAGTCATAACATAATAACATACATTTGAATGTCAGATGTCATATCCTGTGGAGTATTCCTATGAATGTGAAACCGTCTTTGTTAGCAACTAATCGTGTTACAGCTAGATTAATAAAGTGTCACTGTTTTCCGGCCTTTGCCCACCATTGATATGTGCCTTTATCCAGATGTCTTGATCTGACAGGAGCTAAAAGTCTTAGCATGAAACTAATGTCATTGTCCTGGAGGATGCTGACATTTGTGCAGTCACTGAAACCTGGTTTGCAGCTGTGGAGAGCACACTAACCTTGCCAGGTTACTCATCCTACCATACTTTTAGACCCCAAATGGAGGGCTGCAAGGCCAAAGGAGGTGGAGTTTTAAACATTTTCATACACATACACACCTCCAGGCTGCTGACCAAACAGTATGAAGCATGGGAGACATCCCAACTGCAGTTAACTGTTGGCAAAACACCTATTCAAATCATAACTAGCTACAAATCTCCAACCATGACTCTGGACACCCACTACACCTATCTGGACTTACTTGAATCTGTCAAGATTCAACCTTCTACCCTGCTCCTTGGTGACTTTAACTACCCAACCATAGTGTGCATGACCTATTCTACCTGAACATGAATGTACAGAGATTACTTGGCTTTGTCAACGCCAATGCATTGGATCAGTTGATCAACACCCTTACAACAGGTGGAAATATCCTGCACCTGGTTCTAACCAACATGAGTGGCCACTGTAGCACTCTTACATTGTCATCCTCCTTGGTAAGATCTGACCACATAGCCATCTCTTTTGAGGTCACCATCTCCCCTGCCCACCCCCTTGTCAAGGTCAAACAAAAAACATTTTGCAAAACTGACTACAAATCTCCTCAGAGCAGGTATATGTATCTTTACAGCCACCGTCCCATCAGCTGGAACTAGCAGTAGTGTCCAAGCCTACACCACAAAACTATGTGAGCACCTACATAGCTGTATGGACTCAGCAATACCTGACAGGACAAACTCATCAAGGTAGGGTATATCTCTGTGGTGGACAGCAGTAATACACAAATTCCATAATAGGTGGAAATAATTGCTGGACAGGGCCAAGAAGGAGGAGGTGCCAAATTGGAAGCAATGTTACCCCTGTCTAAACAAGCAAATAAGGTCACAGGTGAATTACCCTAAGGCTAACCTTGAGTGCAAATTGGACACATCCATCAAGGCCAATCACAAGGCCTTCCTCACATATGTCTGCAATCTCAGAGGCGACACCTAAATCTGCTCTGTAATGGTGGTCAATAACACCACATATGCATACTGCATAGATATAGCTAACATGCTGCAGACAGGTTAAGTGTAAACATCACCCCCCTATCCCCACATCAGTACACATAGGCATGCACAGCACCTGCACCCTTCCCCTCATCATCAGGAAGCAGGTTGATAATTCCCTCTCAAAGGCAACAAACTGAAATGTCTGTAGGCCTGATACAATCCCTGTCTACATCCTACATGAAGTCAGGCATGAACTCTCAGCTCAATTACACACTGTAGTAAACCAAAGCCTGGGCACCAGTGTCATCCAATCTGCACAGAGGACACCACTGTCATCCCTCTACACAAAGGTGGAGCAATCTACTGACCCAGCTAATCATATGCGCATCAGCCTAACTAGCCTGATCTGCAAGGGCATGGAATATCAAGGACCTTATAAACAGGGACATCAACAACCTCAAAAAGCTTGAGCCCACACAGTGTGGTATTGTCAAAGGGAGATCAGACCTGTTAAACCTGGATGGCTTCTTTGAAGTGGTCAACAAACACAAGGGCAAGGGAAAGATGGGGCACACTGCCTACATTCACCTAGCCCAAACCTCTGACAATAATAGGCTCATAAGTTCATAGGTTCATAGGTAGGTACTAGGCTATCTGCCCAAAGGCATTTATAAGCCTAGCTGGAATGTGTTGGCTTTTGCCTCCCCCTTGGATTAGTTCCCTGTGCCTCTGTCCAGCAGAGCCACTGAAGTGATACCCAGGGTAAACCTCCTATTTCCCATCCACTCGTCAAGGTTTCCCTTGAAGAGTGTTAGTGAGGAGCTCTGCCTAATGTAGATAGGAATCTTGTTCCAGAGCATGGGAAGTCTCTGGGACAGGAATCTATCCCTCCAGCATGTCCTATTTATTATTGTTGTGGTGAGGTTTAGATCCCTAGAGCATGTGGCTTGAGGGGATATGGTTTTATTTAGGTGGAGCATGTCCATCAATTCTGGGTTGGACATGGCCTTGTATGTCAGGCAGAGATCACCTCTGAGTAGGCGGTATGCAACCTAGTACAGCTGGAGTTTCTTCAGTTGAGCTGCATAGGGCATCTGTTTGAGGCCAGTGATCCTCTTGGTGAGGTACATCTGTGGTCTTTCCAGCTGTTGCAGGTGTCTTATAAGGTACATCCCAAATGGGATGTTGTACTCTATGATGGGTCTGATGAGTGATGTGTAGAGGAGCACAATGACCTCTTTTGATCTGGATGCAAACCCGTTTGCGATTAGATGGGCCACATAGAAGGATTTTCTAACCACTTTGGCAATGTGATTATCAAAGGAAAGATTACTATCTACTTGGGTCCCCAGATCCCTTATTTTGTCCTCTGTACTTAGGGGGCTACCACCTATGTGGTAATTTGTTGGTACTTTGTTTTTTTCCAAAGGGGATGACTATGCACTTTTTGGCATTTAGCTTGAGGCCATGGTTTTGACACCAGGTATCTGTTTCAGTGAGACCCTTTTGGAAGATGTCTGTGCCAGCCGGAGAGTCAGTTATAGCCCCTAGTTTGCAGTTGTCTGCGAACTTGGTCAGCCATAGTCCTCCTGTGATTGCCTGTACCTCTGAGACGTATATGCTGAACAGGAGGGCTCCTAGGACTGAGCCCTAGGGAATGCCACTTGTAACTGGTTTAGAGTCAGTCCTAGCTCCCGCAACTCTTACCATGTGGGTTCTGTTCATGAGCCAGGACAGAACCCCCCCCCCCCAGGCGGCCATGATACATAAGCCTACAGAGCTAGGTATCAAGCTGTATGTCACCAGATGGGTATCTAACTGGCTCAATGATAGTACCCACTCAGTCAAAGTAGTGGAAGCCACTTATAGTAGTAGACTGTTACAGAGGATTGGTCTGGGGAGACTCTACTGTTTGAGATATATGTTTCTGAGGTGCAAGACAAAACCAGTGGTCTGTGGCTGACCAGGTTTATGAATGATTTCAAGCTTGCCACTGTCTTACATTCCCCTACTGATGTGAGCATCCTCCAAGAGGCCCTTACCCAAATTAATGACAGGTGCCAGAAGCATTGCCACAGACTGAATACCAGGAGATCCATCATTTTCCCTGTCATGGTAGATGTCATCCACACTAATTATGACAGTAGTAATAATAATGTGATGAGCATGCAATCAGGTGTGAGGCAATTTGTGCACCAAGGTTAGCAACCTGACAGTTTCCCACCATGTTGGCACCATTGTACAGAAGGCTGTCTACATGGCCTGCCTCACAAATATGGGTATGTCATCCAGGACCCAGGAGGCCACACCATCCCTGTACTCCACAATTATCAGACACATTACTGAGTACAATGGCTCCTTTGGCATGTACCTTGCCAAGCAAATGCAGCAGTTGCTGAGACAACAGAGGTTCTTGACCAGGCAAATCCAGGGTCTGCAACACCTTTCCAATACAGATAGGCTGAACGCCCTGCCTCTGTACTCAGTCTCATATAGACTGATCATAGGTGACCTGTGTCTGGCATACAAGACCATTTCCAAACCAGCTTTGATGATGTTTCTGCATATCCGTAAGACAAACCCAACTCATGCAACCCACACACAAGGCCCTCACTTGGTCGGTGACATGAATAGTACTTGTTGGCGGGATAGCGTAGTATCTCACACAATACACTCTCTGTAAAATACACTCCCTCCCCGTGTCTAGCAAAGTACCTGTATAGCCATCTTGTAGAAGAAGCTGGATGAATGCATGGGAAATGGAAAAAACACCCCTTGGATCCCACATGTGTCCCAGCTGGACAGAATAAACAGGTGTTGGCTTTGAAGGGACATGGGCAAAGGTCTGGGCTAGGCTTATGAGGGAATCTGGGCCAATAGCCTAGTATAATCTTATGAGTTTATGCACTAAGTACTTTACATGTTTCCTATATGTATTGCAGACTGTCCTGTAATGTTGTCTGAAATGTGAATCCCTGTGAGTCTGAACTGTGTAGGTACTGCAGTGATAGAGTATTCTCTTGTTCCTTCATTAGTTATTATCACATATCATTAAACCTTGTCATTGTATCTGGTCTGTATAGCAGTAAGTCCGCTCTTACAGTACTGGCATATGCACTTGATGACACTGTATAGCTCACTCAAATAGCCTTGGTCTTGGTCCCACTTACCATTCTGCTAATAGGCCCATCAGACAGTAGGATTTGTCACCCTCTGATGAGGGCCTTACAGTAGCTGTTAAAGACATGGATTGTGGCAGCCAGAACTACAGTAAAATCTGGCCTTAAGGGCCCATAGGTAGCAAAGCTGTGCCAGACTTTACCAGAAGTGTATGCATGTGTGTGTGTGTGTGTGTGTGTGTGTGTGTGTGTGTGTGTGTGTGTGTGTGTGTGTGTGTCAGATAGCTCTACCATGTTATGGCCTCTGAAGCCACCATTGGCAATCCTAACAGCCCCTGAAATTGTCACCCTCTTGAATAGTAGTGCCAGACACAGCAATACTGCACTACCTCTGTGGTATTTGTGTTATGTATCTAGTGTTATTGTTTGTAAGACTGGGCAGGTAGGGGCTGTGCTCATTCCTTCAATAGCTGCCCCTTGTACAGGACTATGACTGGATTTTAAGCAGTCTATATAAACTTGTGTTTTTATAGCAAGTTAGATGCAAATAATTAAAGACTGAAGTTACAAAAATAATGACAGACATTAGTGTTTCAGACTTCATAACCTTCAGAGAATTCCTGCTAATGCAAAACCTGTTCTACCAACTTTCTCAGTTTGTAACAGGAATATTTGCAACACTTGCCTATCATTAGGCCCCTGTCCCACTTTTATTTATGACCTGAGCCGGATGTCTTGCTGTCAGAGGTTGAGAAGTATGAGAGTGGGTGCAGAGTGCATTCTACTGAGCAGAAATGACCATTATATGTATGGTATATTCCACATAACACTCTGACTTCCATGTACGTCGGTGGCAGAACACTGCAGAGTAATGTGGTGAACCACTGACAAATAGTTGTGTATAGGTTGATAGGTTGATATGACATTAGTAGGCTATTGGCCCTGAAGCCCTTATAATCCAAGCAGATGAGAGTGTAGCACATGTTAAGACATGTCAACACCCAGAGCCCCTGTCCAGCAGAGACACAGGTGGAATCACAGGACTATGTAGAAACGTTATAAACTCCAAATACCAAAACAAAGTGACAGGAGAATAGAATAGGAGTCAATGTTGCAAGTAAAAAACTCCAGTCACTGACTGCCTGCAGCTGTGAGTGACTGGAGTTTTTTACTTGCAACATGGAATCACAGGACTGTATTTTCTGTTTCCCATGCACTTATACAGGGGAAACATCACTGATGGTATTGAGGCACTTGGCTTGATGTGGATAGGGAGTGTATTCTACAGATGGGGGAGTGTGTGGGACACGTATTATTCACACCAACAAGCCATACTGATATCACAGACCAGGTTAACGCTCTGCCTAGAGGTTGATCGAGTGAGCCTTGACTTCTAGATGTGCAACAGTCCCATCAAGGCAGGGTCTGTATTGCTTTGTATGCCAGACAGGGGTCAGCTCTGCAGAGTCTGTATGTAATGGAGTAGAGGGACAGTGCTTTTGGCCTATCTGTGTAGGGTAGGTATTTGTGGTCCTGCATTCTCCTGGAGGGGAACCTCTGTGGTCTCTCACCACCTGCTGCATGTGCTTTGTGAGGTGAATGCTGAAGGGGGTGTTGAACAAAATAATTGACATCATAGGTTTAGCATACTTGGCACTTGTGACCTCTTTGTCCCTGGATGGGATACCCTTACATTGAGTTGTCCCATCTATAAAGCTTTCTGTACAATGGGAGCAACATGGTGCTCAGACATCAGGTTGCTATCAACCTGGGTAGCCAACTGCCTCACTACTGAGTGTGTATGAAGGACATTGTTGAACTGTGATACTATGTGGGGATATCAGTCTCCCTGAAAGGGATGATGATGATGCACTGGCAGGCATTCAGCTTGAGGCCATGTTTCTGGCATCAGGTATTTGTTTTGGTGAGACCCTCTTGTAGGACATCCACATCACTTTGGGTATTGATTGTTCCCAGCTTGCAGTCATCTGCCAGCTTGGTCAGCCACAGGGTCAGTGTTTTTTGGCCTGCACCTCAGGGAAGTATATCCCATATATCAGAGGCCCCCAGACCAATCCCTGGGGTATACCACCCATTACGGGTGTACTGTTTGAGCTGGCTACCCCTATTATGATTATGTGGGTTCTATCAGTGAACCAGTTTGATACCCATCTGGTAAAATATGGATTGCTATCTAGTTGAAAGAGTTCATGTACTATGGGCAAGTGTGGAATGGTGTGTAAGGCTTTGGCCAGGTCACAGTGGCTACCCCTATTATGATTATGTGGGTTCTATCAGTGAACCAGTTTGATACCCATCTAGTAAAATATGGATTGCTGCCTAGTTGAAAGAGTTCATGTACTATGGGTAAGTGTGGAATGGTGTGTAAGGCTTTGGCCAGGTCACAGTGGCCAGAGTGCACCATCTTTCCCTCATCCATGCCTTTGTTGGCTGCTTCAGGGAAGTCATCCAGAGTTCACTGATATACCACCCCTAAGGATGGCAGACTGTGTAGGGTAACCTATTTGGATGTTGCCAATGTCCCTGTCAATGTGATCCACAATAATCCATTGTACAGCCTTGTGGATCAGGCTAGTTAGGCTAATGGGTCTGTCGTTTCCTGGATTGGTGAACACTCCACCTTGGTGTAAAGGGATGACAGTGGCTGTCCACCACTTGGCTATGACATAGACAGTACTCAGGCTTTGGGTGTGTAGGGTGCGTAATGATGCTGCCAGTTCATGCCTGGGTTCATGTAGTTTGCAGCCTGGGATGTATTCAGGTCCCATAGAGGCTGGCCTCTTGACTTTGAGATGGTAGTGATGCCCTGCTCCCTAGTGATAAGGGTTGGGTGTTCAGGTACTGGGGGCATCCTGCTTTTCTGATAGAGGGGCAGAGGGGAGACATTTCCACTGAATCTGTCAGCCAGTGGAGTGGCTATATCTACAGCATATCTATTGTCACTTTCCACCTGTTCTGCACAGATCTGGGAGCTTCCTTTGGGAATGCAGACATATGTGAGGAAGGCCTTATGATTGTCTGTTTTAGATGTGGGCAATTTGGACTCAGAGCTGCCTTTAGTGAATTTATCTGATGCTCTTATTTGTTTTTTCAGTCTAAGGAGTGATTACTTCCAATTGTGCACCTGCTCCTTCTCAGTCCTGGACAGCAATGTTATCTTTTTGGTATATAGTTACTTTACTGCAGATGCTTGTGGACAGGTTTACTCTCCCTTGCAGACAGTGATGTTGTCCTGTCAGGTATTCCTGATTTCGTGCATCTCTATCTATATGCTGGCATGCTAGTTTTGTGTACACTCAGAAGTTGGTGCCTGTTCCTCTACTGGGGTAGGTGGCTGTTCAGCTGTTTATACTATCCCTCTGGTGGTTATGATCAGCTTGTGGGACATTTTCCTTTTACCAAGGCTAGAGGTGGGTCAGAAGAGATGGTGATATGACATGTGACCACTATTTTGTCAGATCTTACCAGGAAAGATGATACTGTAGGGGTACTGCAGTGGTTGATCATGTTGGTTACTGCCAAGTCTGACATAAGTATCACATCTTGTGGGGGTATCAAGTGGCTGTCCTAACAATGTAGCATTGATAAGATGGAAGCATCTCTGTGCATTTCTATTCTGGCGTGGTTGAATTCCCAATCACTGTTTGCGTAATACATGTCAGCCAGGATCAGGGTGACAGGTGGAATCTTGATAGATATGTAGAGGGCAAGATATGTGGGGTGGGTGTCCTGAATCAGATATGTTGACCTGTAGCTACCTATAATTTGCATAGGGGTCTTGTCATGGTTGACTGCACTTGGAGTGTCTTGTGTGTGTTAGACTGTTTGACGAGCCTGCAGGTGTGTGTCTGTCTAATATATATTTATAATCTACCTCCTTTGGCTTTGCTGCCCACATTGTGGAGTCTGGCTGCGGTATAGGATGAATGATCATGTAAGGATGGGTTTCTTTCCATGGCTGTGGGCCAGGTTTCTGTGATTGCACAAATGTCACCATCTTCCAGGGTTACAACTGCTTACAATGAGTGCATTTTCCTGTTTAGACTCCTAGCGTTTAGTAGCATGGCCTTTAATTTGCATTTTGCTGAGTGTTTTATGTTGATAGTATGGACCCCATGACTTTCCCTACAAAGGCACTATGGGGGAAGCAAGGCCCTTTGACAGAGGGCTGAAGGCCAAGTGAGACAGATACAGGCCATCTCTAGCAAGGCAGTTTGGTTTGTCTATTATATGTTCCCAGGCTGCCAGGCAGTGGATCCCCCTGAGATGACACCAGTAAGGGAGCCAAGTGTTACTAACAGTCATTTTCTGTTTGTACTGAGCCATCATTCTGGGTGACGACAGACTGCTGCTTAAGGCTAGGGACATACCTGCATGGGACACATACTCAGCAAGCTGAATCATGTCTGTCTTCCTATAGTCCAGGGAAGTACATCTGGCATCATTCACAACATCCATGGACCGGGCTGGAGTGATACCTGTACCTGTTGAGGGGTGACTTGAGAGCATGTGTGATATGGCAGATTATGGCACCTGACAAACATGTGACTGTGACTTTCTCTTTATCCTGGCTGGTGAGAGGCACATCTGTGTGTCTCCCAGTGGTGCCTTCTATGAGTAATATGTTGGGTATATGGTAAGGCCTTAGTGTTTGCAAGACCCTGGTGTGTGGACTCTGCATGGTCTGTGGTGTGTAGGTTTGTAGAGTTCCCATGTGTTTTTGCCTCTGAAGTGTCATTTGCTTGAGTTTTTGTTTTGGTGTGGACCTCCACTTACATGGGTGTGTGTTATGTATTTGCAGGTGATGTTTACTGACTGCATACACTGCATAGCACCTGTGTTACTACACAATTTGTTCTGGTGTCCACATTCTCCATTTGTCTGGCCAGTGGTTCCTCTTCCCCTTCTGTGTGTCTCTTTGTCTTTCTGTAGTCCAGTCACAGACTTTGCCCACAGTGGCTGCTGTTATGTATTTGTAATTCTGGTGTGAGCAGGGTGAATACCATAGCATCACACATGAGGTTATGACCCTCACACCTCTGAGTGTACCTATTTAGCAGGTTGTCCATCATTGCACCACTACATTTGCTGTGGTCCTCATATAATTTGTGTTACTGTATGTTATTATGAGGCTACATGTTTGCCTAGCTGTCAAACCATTGCAGATTGACATCTGGACATGCCCATATATGACAGTCAGACAAAGGCCCACACATTGGGCAGGATGTTAATACTGTTCTGCCAAACATAGACAGTTGGGAGACCAGTTTGTTATTTGCTTGCTTTCTCTGATGGGTATGACATCTGCTTCTCCACTGTCTGCCATTGGTGTTTTGACATGACCCTTTCTTGTTTTGCAAATAGTTGGCAGGCAAATGCAATCTTAGGACAAGCAGAACAGATATACAAGGCATAATTGTGCTCCTTCTGTGACAACCTGTCATTCCAGGAGTATGGATGTTGGCCAGTGACATCTTGTCAGTGCTGACACAGTAAGTTGGCAGCCTTTTATAACCTGGCAGTACACTGACCTTCAGGTATCTGTTGTCCTACTAGCCACCATACCTCCCGACTTTTTAGAGCCAGACATCTGGACAAAGCCATACGTAATTTGGGGATAAAGGCCTACATATAGAGACCATTGTTAATTATTGGCCTTACAAACCTAGAAAGGTAATGCAATAACAGGTTTTGCATTAGCATGCATTTGCCTAAGGGGTATAAGGTCTGAAACTACAATCTGTCATTAATTTCTGACTCTAGTATTTTGTGATTTGCCAATGATTTGTCAGAATACCACAATTTCATGATAAAGAGACCATAAATATGATTTAAACCTCTGGACACTCTGCAAAACGTCTGTACAGTTGAGGGGTATGTTAGGCACTGTGTAGGTTACTCTGAGCTGTGTACTATCTATATTTGTGGTCCCCTGTCCCTGACCAATCCAGCTTTCCTGCAGTAACAGATATTGACATCTGGATAGTGTGTACAACTCCTACCATAGCTGTATTTGACATACAAATTAGTTGGCACTTCAGTTCTTGGAACATGAACACTGGCAACCACAGTACTGTACCTAGGCCACTAAGAAATGACATCCAGGAGTAAGTGCAGGCCACATACTGACAGTATTAACCCCGCATATACAGATCACATTGACCCCTGCATATTGTGGACATGCAACAAGTTATCAAGTTGATTGGGACACCCCTGGGAATATGTGCTCTGTTGCTAATACCCAAAAAAGATTAATATTACTGCATTTCTATGGGAACATGGGTGTGTGGAGGGGCACACCTGTCAACTGTCCACACTTGCACAGACTGTGCTGATGTTCCCTTTACATTTTGGTTCCATTTAGCATAGTATTGTGCCTGTCATGGAGAATACAGGCATATCACTAACAACCACAGGTTAGATTGTAATGGGAGACATTTGTGTTTCAGACTTCTTACCCTTCAGAGCCTTACTGCAACTGCAAGACCTGCTGTGATATCACTGTGTAAGTCTGTATGGGAATATTTCATCATTGTCCCCCATTGTGGGCCTTTGCCAGACATTTCTTTATGGTTTTCTATGGCTGATTTACTTGATGAGGCTGAGGGAGTGGTGAGTATGGACTACTGTGTACTCTGGGCAAGCCAATATTGGGTAGACATTTCCTTTTATCCCGTATAGCTGTCAGTTGTCTGCTGCTATCCTGGTAGCCCACCTCATTCTCTTGCATGCATGCAGAGATACCATAGTTGTGCTGCCACAACATATTACTCAATTCATTTATGGTTAAGAAGACTGACTTACCTGGTGCCTGTGGAAGATGTGAGGATTGTGCTTGAGGGCTGGCTCTGTTGGGTGCACACAGTACACAGCCTAAACATGGTTAGATACAGGTAGCATGATGTGTGTGACATCCATTTTACTGTGTGTGTGAGTCAGAGAGAGAGGTGTCAGTCCCTGGGTCCCTACCGTGTCAGTGTGTGTGCTATGCATTGCCTCTTTGCCAAGGCCTGGGCATACTGGACGTGCTTTCATCTGCCCACAGGAGCAGGCTCAGGTGGTTCATCTTCAAAGTCCCCCTGTGCCTGTGGGGACCTTGGTAATGGTGGGGGGCTGTGTGGGCCTAACTTATGATGTTCCTGCTGCAGCTGTTTCCACAGGATCATATTGTGTAGCATGGCACATACTATGAACATGTGTGCACATGTGACTGGTGAGTACTGCAGGGCTCCACCAGATATGTCAAGACAGTGGAACCGTGACTTGAGCATCCCAGACACATGCTCATAATGTTTCTAGTTTGTGTGTCTGCCACATTATGGCATTCTTCAGTGTGTGTGTGTGTGTGTGTGTGTGTGTGTGTGTGTGTGAATTTCTGATGGGTGTCATCATCTACAGCTCCAGTGCATAGCCAACATCTCCCATGAGATGGCCATACTGGATGTTCCCTTTTGGCAAATGCCTGGTACAGCCATGAGGCATGCCAGATGTGGGAGTCATGATAACTACCAAGGCTGCCAGCACACATACTCATGATAATGCCCTGGGCATTGCATATGATCTGGCAGTTGGAGTGCTAGCCCTTGTGGTTGATATAGACTTTACACTCTTCACTGGGTGGTGCCTTGGTATTGGTGTGCATGCAGTCTATGACACCCAGTACCTCTGGGTTTTCTGCTACATGGTGGTGGGGAAGTATATGTGCTCACCAGCATGTGTTCGCATGACATCCAGGAATTGGTGGAGTACCCTGGATGCGGATGCCTGTGAGACACCCATGATATCCCCAGTAGGTCTTTGGAAGTTACCTGTAGCTAGTATTCATAAGGCTACACATACCTTGGTTTCAACTGGGATGGGTTCTCTCTGTTGGCTCTGGGTCTGAGGTAAGGCTGGCACAGCTTGGTGAGTTGCTGAAGTAAGTAGCTGTCCACCCTGTAGCGCTCTAGTATCTCCAGATCATGTAGCCCCTGGTAGGTTACCCTGGGTATGAACACTCTTCTCCTCCTCCTAAGTGTGGGATGGTTGTCAGCATTATTCTCCTCACCACTGTTAGTATCTAGTGACAGCAGCCCCCTAACATTTTGTTAAAATTCCCAATTGTGTACACCAGTTGTGCAGGGGTTGTGGGAAAAAAAACAGACTGAAATATGTTTGCATACTTTATACTGATTTGCTGCAAAGGCTGCCTGTGTGATTGGCTTTCCACCTGCCAGCTGCATTATTTGTACTTGAGTGCCTTTATTCTGTTTTTTCCCATTTTTTTTTCTTCCCATTTCCATTTCTTCTAAACCCTGTGGCATACCACGCAAACCCACTGCTCAAATGTAAACACTCCTGCTATTTCCTTTTGTTTTTTCTTGTTTTGTTTTTTTTTTTTTTTTTTTTTTTTTTTTTTGCGGCCCTCCCCTGGATGCGAACATGCTCCTCATTTCTTGAAAGAGCTAAGCACAGCTAAGCAGCCTCAGACACACACCCTTGCTTAGCTGTGCTTAGCTGAGAGCAAATAGGAGCCGCAGAGCTCCAATGTGCTTAGACCAAGCATGACACACCCTCTTTTCATGTCACCTGCTTCTCCTGCTTACACCACCGCATTATAACTCCTACACAGTTAGGTGCATGTAGACAACCGTCTCCCATTTTGCTACTCAATAAATTTAGCTCATTTGCATACCCCACTGTCTTAGTCAATTGTTACCCCACTATTCTGGAACCTATGTCCTTAGCTACTACTGTTACCTGTTATTGTTTTGGCTCTGCATGCTACCCACTATAATGGCAAAGGTCATCTTGAACATAAAATTGTCTTTTTACCTTTATTTTTATTTTCTGCAAAATCTCATTTGCGTGCTGCTGCGCTATGCTTAAACAGCCAAAATCGGCCCAAAAAAAAAAATTTGATTTTTATAATTTTGAAACAGTCTTCCATGCCAATGGCCATATTTTTGGCCATTGGCATGCCGAATACTCATAATTCATGCTTTACTTTGAGCTGTTATGCTCCCATTTTGATTTTTGCAGAAATGTACATGGTTAGTAACCGAATACAATTCTGCAGCGAAAAGAGCTCTGACACGGATGCCTGTCTGCTTACAGAATCACCAGTTCACCTCATTTGCATGGTTTTCACCAGCAAATGAGGTAATTATCATTATTCCATCACATCCATGTCATAGTAGTGCTGGGAGGCTCATGCACGCCTCCAGCCTTGTTTATTTGATCGCTCGGCAGCCATATTCCGTGCTATATCAGCTACACTATTCAGACAGAGAAAATCGCTCTGTGTAAGTTTTATTAAATCCCAGCTGATATCTTTATTGTTTGGACTGCTACTGAGGAGAAATAGAGTGATTTTTTTGGAATATATTAATGTTTCCTCCACTTTTTTTAAATTTTCTTTCTTTTATGATGTTGATAGTATCACATTTTTTGGATGTGATGTTGTCTAATCGACAATTTATTTCTAACATCCATAGGAAACCCACGTTCTCCAGCAGTTACCCCCTCTATAACAGCTGGCACCCGAAATTTCAGAAAAAAAAAACATGGTTAAAGGCCAGCTAGTAAAGCTTGCTAGAATGGTTTCAGATGATTTTGTAATTTTAGTGGAGTGTGACAGATTGTTGGAGATGTTTATTATGTGGGCCTATCCAACTGAATTTCTATTGGACATTAAGAATGAAGATGTGGGGAAAAAGCAGAGGGGAGTTTATATGCCCTTGCTACTAAGACCTTTTAGTATTTGTGGGGGACCACTTAATGTAAAGCACTCCATGTTGAGAGTGGGTAAAGGGGTGGACTTTGGTAAACTGTTTATTCTAACTTTTATTATTGGTACCTATAGAATAGTGGATTGTATTTTAGAAAACTGGCTCATTACATCCTCTGATGAACACTTGAGGAGGTTGGTGGGTGACAGGCCAAAAATTGTGAATAGGAAAAATAAATCTTTTAAGAATGTACTGGAAATAAAAGCCAGGAATGTGAGCAAGCATCGAAATAGTAGTATGTTTAAACACGGGTATTGTAGGCAATGCCAATTTATATTAGTGGGGATACCTTTTATATAAAAGGGCACAAATTCAAAGTTAAAGGGCATTTCAACTGTGATTGTAGCTGGGTAGTTTATATTGCCTGTTGTGATTCTTATCCTGCTTTTTATATAGGGAAAGCCTCCAAAAAACTAAAGGAGAGAATTTATGAACATGACCTGGAGGTTAACAAGGCAAAAGCTACGAATGCCTTATACAGACACATACATGCTTGCCCTAGTCACAGATTTAAATGTACAATTCTGGAGCAAATAAAAAGAGACCCAAGGGGCAGTACTATTGAAGAACACGTGTTGGCTAGGGAACTTATTTGGCAGTTGAAATTAAATGCTAGAGCACCCCTGGGTCGAATAAAGCTTGCTCTGTTAGCCATTTATTAAAGCTAAAAATGTTATATGTTTAGTAGTCTTTTTTAAAATAGATATTATTTATATATTTTTAAAGTAGATGGTACATATAGTCAGTATTTAATAAATTAAGGGTCTATTGTCCTGATATTAACCTATTTATCATTCAGTGACACATGCATTTGTTTTGATACTGTTTTATGTATTTGTGTTTTTAAGCACTAGGTTGTACACGGATAAATGTTTGTGTTTTTGTTTAAGCACTAGGTTGTACACAGATAAATGTAAGTGTTTTATTGTTTTATTAAATTGATTGGTTTATTGGATATTACATGATTAGTTTGAGATGTATTTAAATTGTTTGTGTTTTAATAATGGCAGTTCTGAAAAAGTCCCACTTGGGGATAAAAAAGTTTAACCGTCTTTAATAAATCTCTGGAGTTTTATCTGGACTTTTGCTGTTTTTTTTTCCACATTCTTCTTACTAAGCCACCTTTGTTGAGGGCAATAACTTTTGGTGTTCTCCATTCTGCAGGAACAAAGCCAGTGTTTAGGCTGTGATTGAATAGGATACTTAATGTGGATGCTAGTTCATGTCTTTTGTTTAGAAGAAAGCCTGGGATGCCGTCTGGTCCCATAGAGTTTGTTTTTTTGTCTTAGACAAGGCTTTAATGACCTTCTCTTTGGATATGTAGGGTGGGGGAGTTGGGGTGAAGGTTTGTGATAATTCTGGAGGCAATTAGGGAGTGACATTTTTACTAAATCTGTCCACTAGCACATTTGCTATCTCTGCAGGATCAGTGTGTCTTTTATCATTAGTCACTAGTTTGACACATGCTCGGGTCCTACCTTTTAAGCTACGCAGGTAGCTGTAAAAAGCCTTATGATTATCCTTGGCTGTGATTGCTAAGTTTATCTCAAAGTTAACATTAGAGGATTTGACATGTTGTCTTATTTGCCTGTAGAGGTTGAATAGGGTGCTTTTCCATTGTTAGAGCCTTGCCTTAGGTTTCTGGGACAGAAACATTTTGCATTTGTTATAAAGTTTGTTGATGCTGGATGTCCACCAGGGTAGCTTTTTTTTTACTTGGGGCTCTGGTTTGATTCTCTCTGGAACAGCTGAGTCTATACACCTATACAAGTTATTGCACAGGGCTTTAGTGTAAGCTTTGGTGTAGTTACCACTTCCACTTGGGGGTGGGACTTGGAATGCATTTATACCTCCCCATAGGAGGGTATAGTTTGCTTTGGTGAAGTTGTTTAGTCTGACTTCACCCTTTGTGAGTTTTGGTGCTAATGCCAGTTTGAAGGTGACTGACTTGTGGTCAGAGTTAACTAATGATAGTGGCAGTGGCTCATCTGTTTGTCATGTTAGTGAGGACCAGATCTAGTATGTTTGTTCCTCTTTTCAGGTTTTGAACACTTTGTTCCAGGGCATTTGAGTTAATAAAGTCAAAGAACCTTTGCACTAGTGAGTTAGAGCTAGATAGGTTTCCCAGTTGATCCCATTACAAGAGTGCTTGGATTGACTCCAGCTTGGTCAAGTAGGCCTCATGTGGATCATGATCCATACAGGGGGATATATAACTAGCTATGACTTGAATGGGGGTCTTATTCATAGTAATCTGAAGATGGAGTAATTCCATGGAGTTGCCCAATCTAAGTAGTCGGGAAGTGAATTTATTTCTACTGTAGATAGAAATCCCACCTCCTTTGGTTCTCACACATTCATTTTGCAGTCTGAAGGTGTGGAAGGCATTGCAGCCTTGCAAGGCCAGGGTACTCTCTAAGGCCTTGACCCCGGTTTCTGTGATGGCACAGACATCTACAGCCTCTAATGATAGAATTGCTTCCAGGTTGTGTAGTTTTTGGTTTAAGCTCCTAGCACTTAGCGGCATAACTCTTATTTTGTTATGGCTGACGATTTTCCTGTCAACTATTTTGTTTTTGAGACCTTGCCTAAAAAAAGGTACTATGAGGGAGCCAAGAGCCTTTGCCAGCAACTGAAAGCCTAGTGGTGCCAGGTGCAAACCATTTCTGGCAAACCATTGGAAAAATGCTATATCAGCCCTCTCCACAAAGGTGACACTTCTACACAGATATCTAATTTCAGACGCATTGCCATCTTATCCACCCTCTGAAAAATATTGGAAAAATGTGTCATTAAAAACCACTTCAGCATCTCTTAACGAAAATCATGACAAAAATTAGGAGGTGCATCAACCAGCTGGATTAAAACAATCTCATCAAACTAAACAAACAACTCAGAGTATAAATAAAGTCTACCAAAGCCAAATTTGAGGTGCATTTATCCTCCCAGACCAAGGACAACCACAATACATTTTTAGCTATATCCACAACCTCAAAGGCAATACAGAATTCTATGCAGAGCTCATTGTAAATGGAACCACCTATACTGAGCCAGAAGATATAGCAAACCTATTGACCAACAAATTCAGCTCCAACTTTAAACCTTTTCTCTCACACTCAACCTTCCCTCAAGAAATACCACCAAATATAACTTCCCATACTATCACTAGGGAACAGGTCCTTAATGCTCTCTCTGAGGCCAAGAACACTGCATCAGTGGGCCCAGACAATCTCCCAGGATACCTTCTAAATGGCAAGACATGACCTATTGGGCCCTCTTGAATTGCTATTTAACTGTAGCCTCCAAACAAGTTTTGTGCTTCATAAATAGAGAACAGCAACAGTCATCCCTCTGTGCAAATGTGGGCCACCTACAGAACTTGGAAACTACAGACCTATAAGTCTCACTAGTCTTATATGCAAAGCCATGGAAAGAATTATCATGGAAATGATAAATAATGATACAGTAATCCTCCAGACACTGGCCCCAGCCTAGTTTATTTTCATCAACGCCAGGTCATGCCTACTCAACCTGGTAGACTTATTTGAGAAGGTCACCAAAGCAATGGATGAGGGGAAAAATGGTTCACACTGCCACCTTGACATGGCCAAGGCATTTGATACAATACCCCACTTGGGCATTGTAGACAAACTCAAGAAGTTAGGTACAAACTGGTATGTCACCCAGTGGACAGCCAACTGTCTCACAGACAGGGCCCAGGAAGTTAAAATTGGGTGGTCCACTTCTACAAAGAGGCCAGTCACAAGTGGAGTCACTCAGAGATCAGTCCTTGGACCACTCCTTTTTGGCATTTACTTCTCTGAAGTCAAGGCCAATGTCAATGATCTCTGGCTGACTAAATTTGCAGATGACTGCAAATTAGGAGCTGTAATTGAATCCCACATCAACACAGATGTTCTCCAGGAAGGGTTGATACGGATAAACAACTGGTGTCATAGTCATGGAATAAAACTAAATGCAGGAAATACATAATAGTATCCTTTGGGAAGTCATCCAGCCTTAGTAACTATCATATTGACAACACAACCCTTAGAACTGATCCAGTCAGGGACTTAAGGACACACATAGACAGCAATCTAGTTTTTGACCATCACATGTCTGCAGTACTAAGGAAATCATTCTATGTTGTACAACTTATAAACAAAGGCATGGCATATATGTCCAGGGAAGCATTGTTCCTCTGTATTCAGCATTCATCAAACCTATCAGTGAGAACAGTGTCCCCTTTGCTATGTACCTAACCAGGCATATCCAAATGGAATGTCCACAGAGGTTCATCACTAAAAGAATATAGGGTGTAAGTAAAATGCCCTATGCAGACCACCTCAAGGCCCTTTCCCTGTATTCTGTCTCCTACAAGCTGTTGAGGAAGATCTACACATTGTCAGACCCCACTCTGATGGATCTCCTGCATATCAGCAAAACAAACAGCAGCAGAATTACCTATTTCTAAAGACTTAAACCTTGCTGTGATAAAAGTAGGATCTGCTGGAGAGACAGGTGTGTACCCCAAAGATTAGCCCATCTCTGGAAGAGGTACCCCATCCACGTGAAGCAGAGTCCCCCCCCCTAATCCAATTTAAGTGAACTTAGACAATTGGTTAGGGAACAGCAAATTCATCCCTGGCTTGGGACCTATGTCTCTAATGGACATAGTCTACCTGTAAATGATTCATCTCCCAGGCCCTTGCTTATAAATGTTTCATCTCCCAAGGCCCTCCTTACACTTATCAAGTGCACCAGAACTTGTCAGAGATTTGGGATGCATGGCTAGGCTAAAAAGGCCCTTGTGGTTGTTAGCCTAGTAAACATCTATGAAAATATGAACAATTCTAACCAATACTAAGCATGGGTTTAGACCTACCCATAGCACAACTTCTACCCTCCTATGTTTTACAGATAACATAAATAACACCAGGGATAGAGGCAAATTTATAGTCTTAACTTCTTAACACATAACATTGTATTTAATCCCACTTCCTGAACAGCTATATGTTTAGGTCTCCACCACTACCTCCCAAATGGTCACCTTTGATCTTCCGACAAAGTCTACTTAGCATCTATAAGTCATACAAAAACTGCCATCAAAAGTCTGTACTCAAACTCTGTGGAAAACATCCTGAATAGAAGTGTGTCAATCAGGACAATACATAACACTCACTTATTTAAGCCACAACTAAAATAATTCATCTCATACTCCTGGCTTTGCATAGGCTGCTTGCCTGGCTAACAATCTCAGCTGTTTCTCCTCTAATACCTATATATCATATTTGTCTTTTTCCTTGGTTAATTTATCTTTCTCTTCCTCTTATATCCATTACTCTTAACATTGTTTTTACTCTTTATTTCTCCTGCCTCCTTTGTCTAATCCACTTATTTATTTTTCTCTCTTCTCCTCCTTCTCAACTATTTGAATGTAACACTCTGACATTTCTTTAATAGTGAGTAATAAAGTAACACACTTATAACATGTCAACATATTTCAGTGCTACATGATATTGTATTTATCTTATTTAAGGATGGTACATGTGTATTATGCTACACATATTTGTATTAATCTATGCATTTATAGTATCATGTAATATGATGTCATTTTTTTACCTATGTGCACATAATTTTTTTTTCTTTTATTTCTGGAACTTTTCTCCCCAGGACTCCATTGAAAACAGGTAAAAAATGTCAATAGATTAGCCTTAACTAACTTAATAAATAAAGTGATCAGCACAGTCTTATAGAAGGGGAATGTTCACGTTACTAGATCCTGCACAAAGAGGTCTGGCTAACCTAAGCACCTGCTTTTATTGTGTCAGGATCCCGAGCTCCCCTTCCTACCTAGATCCTACCACCAAGGTATCAGATTGAAACTGCAGCTCTGCATCTTTTTATTTATATTTAGGCATTTGATTCATTTTTATTACATTGCTTGGTTCATAGGTTCATAGGTGTTTACTAGGCTAATGACCACAAGGGCCTTTTTAAGCATAGCCATGCATCCCAAATCTCTGATGAGTTCTGATACCCTTGATAAGTGTAAGCACGGGCCTGGGAGATGAACCATTTACAGGTTACCTGTTTGCATCAGAGATATAGGTGCCAAACATGGGATGAATTTCCACTTTCCCATCCAATTGTTCAAGTTTCACTTGAATTGGATTAGGGAGAAACTCTGCTTCACATGGATGGGCAGTCTGTTCCATAGACTGGGTAGTCTCTGGGATACATACATATCTTTCCAGCAGGTACTATTTATATCACAGGCAAGGTTTAAGTCTTTAGAATGGGTAATTCTGGTACTGTTCATTTTGTGGATATGCAGGAGGTCCATCAAAGTGGGGTCTGACAATGCCCTGTATGGCAGGCATAGATCTTCCTTCAAAAGCCTGCAGGAGACAGAATACAGGGATAGGGTCTTGAGGCAGTCTGCATATGACATATTACTTATGCCCTGTATTCTTTTACTGAGGAACCTCTGTGGATGCTCCAGTTGTTGGATATGCCTGATTAGGTGCATACCAAAGGGAGCATTGTTCTCAGTGATAGGTCTGATGAATGCCGAATACAGTGGAACAATGACTTCCTTGGATGTAGATGCCATACCTTTGTTTATAAGTTACACACCATAGAATGATTTCCTCACCACTGTAGACAAATGATGATCAAAGGTTAGACTACTATCTATGTGAGTCCCTAAGTCCCTGACTACTGGGTCACCTCTAAGGGGTGTGTTGTCAATATGATGGAGCAGTGGCACACCGGTAGCATTGTCGCCTCACAGCAAGAGGTTCACTGGTCTGATTCTCAGCTGGGGTGCCTTCTGTGTAGAGTTTTCATGTCCTCCCTGTGTCCGTTTAGGTTTTCTCTGGGATCTCCGGTTTCCTCCCATGTTACAAAGACATGCCTCTGGAGTGTTTCTATCCAGGCCTCTACTGAAAATTGGCTTTGCTGTAAGTCAGACTTTCCAGTAAACAAGTGTTAAATAAATAAATGATAGTTACCCTGGAAGGATGACTTCCCAAAGGATACTATTATACATTTCTTGGCATTTAGTTTTAGTCCATGACTCTGACACCAGTTGTTTGTCTGTGTCAGCCCCTCCTGGAGAACATTTGTGTCAGTGTGAGATTCAATGACAGCTCCTAATTTGCAATCATCTGCAAATTTAGTCAGCCAGAGACCACTGATATTGGCCTTGACTTCTGAGAAGTAAATGCCAAAAAGGAGTGGTCGAAGGACTGATCCCTGAGGAACTCCACTTGTGACTGGCTTCTTTGTAGAGGTGGACTTCCCAATTCTAACTTCCTTGGTCCTGGCTGTGAGCTTTGGCTATCCATTGGGTGACATATGGGTTTGTACCTAACCTCCTGAGATTGTCAACAATGTCTGAGTGGGGTATTGTACCAAATGCCTTGGCCAGGTCAAAGTAGGCAGTGTGAACGATTTTGCCCTCATCCATTGCTTTGGTAACCTTCTCAAAGAAGTCCTCCAGGTTGAGTAGGCATGATCTGCCCTTTGCAAAACCAAACTGGGTTGGGTCCAGTGTCTGGAGGTTTACTATATCTCTGTTTATCATCTCCATGATCATTCTTTCCATGGCTTTACATATAAGACTAGTGAGACTTATGGGTCTAAACACACCAGTGCCAAGTACTGAACCCAAGACCCTGTGCACTATAGTCAGAGCAATGCACCACTAGGTCAAATCAGCTCTTATGATCACCCTAACAAGTCTCGAAGCAAGGAGTCTGCCAACTACGACATAGTGCATTAGCCCACTATGCCACTTGGCTTTTTTAACAGAATAAGACAACTCAACAGAAGTTTCCCTTTTCAGCATCAACTCATGAGCATTGTCTGATCCAGTGACTTCCTTCGAGACACATAATATGCAAATGGTGGATTAAACCCTGTGCAAACCATGTTCAGCACCACAATAAATTCGAGGAGTCAGGACATCATAGTCTGTAAATTTCCTCTGTCTTAAAAAAATACAGTGTAAATGAAACAGGGGCTTAAATTAAATAATTAATTAATTAATATTCTTCACACATTGTAATAATCAAGTTGTCAGGTAACAGATTTCTTCAGATAACAGAAATAATTTCAGGTTAATTGTTTTGTAGGACTAGATATTTTTTCTTCAAGGAATAATATTCCATATGGCTTTATGTTATTTATCACAGCAGAACTAATTCCTGGAAGAGCTCATATCATTTAACAGAAATTTAATGTGTAATGTACCCATGTTCCTTATTAATTTAGTGGTATGAAATATTGCATTATGCAATATTAAAGTAAGCAATGCCAGATTTCTTTCCAGCAATAAGTTAATTGCTGCACATCATGAGTATTAAAATTTAACAGTGTTTTTACTAATTTCATTTGTATTTTAGATTTTTAGGGTTGTTTGAAACAGAATGGCTATAAACTTTTGTAATTAAGATGCACAGCATGCAATGTTTCTTTTGAATCTCTTCTTATATTCATATTCTTAGCACAGTTCCAGAAAATGAGAAACATTGGGTTTCATATTTTCCCTTGTTATTCATTGCATTTTCTTATTTTTGCAGATAAAAGTTGTGGCAAATGTGAATTATAAATGATAAATGATTAGTTTTGTAATATGTGAATTCAAAGAAAAATTGCTGAATAAAGCATATAATATATGCATATAAATTTGATTAATATTTCTTGTTTACATAGGCAAACTGGGAAGATAACAACTTCAAATATCTTATTTTCAAGCGTTTTCCATTGTAAACTGCAGGCTAATGCAGGACGAAGAAATAATTAACTATAATGGATGTGACTTTGCAAGATTCATTAATTACGATTAAGGTAGATCAGAACAAAGCTGTTCTGCAGTTTTGCGTCATAAATCCATTCCATTAAAAACATGAGCTAGATGTGTATGGATATGCCAACAGAGGCTTTAAAGTGTTTTCCATCAATGTGATCCTAAAAAGTTAAAATGACCTGTTCAAAAATAAACGATCATCATTAAATAAGAATAAGTTTTGTTTTCTCATAATGCTGCCTGTGAATGATTCATTTAAATTGACATTTGTATCATAAGCAAATGCCTATAAATAATGTTTTGCTTTCAAAGCAATTCATAAATATCCAATAACATAACAGCAAAACACACAAGCAGCTAATACCAATGCAAAATTATGTATGCTGAGATTACTTAAATGGCTGTTTATCTCATCTATACCAAGTCACAAAGGTGATCACAAGCGTGTGTTCTATTCTAAATATGAATACATTAAATGGATTTTTTTGGAAGACAATTCTGTATTTTGACTGATAACAGATACAAGTTATTAAGCAAGGATGAAGATTTTCAGTAAAGAAATGTCAGACAGAAAATAATGGAACCCCAGTTGTAATAGGCTACGGTGAACAAGAATTTTAATAGTCTGAATGGTAGCTATGTCTGATGGAAGACCACGGTGAGAATAACAACATCAGACATGAACTGATAAAGATAATGGATAACAGCAGATAACTTTAACATCTATAGATCAAATCATGTTTCACTGAACTGCTATCTGGACAAACCAGAGTTAAGAAATTCTATGATGAATATAGCACAACAGGGAAAAGACAAATTGAGAGATCAGTGTATGCCATTCAGCAAAAGACCATTGAGAAAGAAGCATTGTACTGACTACAACCTGAGCAGCACAAGTCGGATCTGTGGCTTGGGGTCTGGAGGAGCTAGGTGGGACAAATGAGGTGGAGAGAATATTTGCTGTCTTACCCAATCTGAAATGGAAAAATATGTTTTCTGCTGGTGATCTGATGTGCCCCCCCCCCAGTGATGGGAGCAGTAGCATACTTGTGAGGCAGCTTGCCATTACAAAGTAGCAAATAAGGGGGGAATACAGCTAACTGACTCTATGTGCAGTGATACATATGACATCAGTAGTTCCAGCAAGGTGTGGCATAAAAGAAAATCCCATATAGTTTAATACAACATATGCAATGCTGCAAGCTCCTCCTCTCCTAGATTAATTCCATTTCCAGCCCACCAAAAGAGTGGTCTCAACAATGAAGGTTGGTAATGGAGGATATAAAGGAATAAATGGATCTATGGAAGCAACTCTAGATAACAGGGCACAAATAAAAAAAAAGAAAAAAGCAATGCAGTAAGAGTTTTTTTCTCCATTTTTATTTTATTGCTGTGATAGGGTAGGCAGGATATCACTAAGTGTCTAACAGCCTAAACTTATTTGCACATAGGAAGGAAAAAGTTGAGGAGAAAGTTCATAAAGGAATAAGATAATAGAGGGATAAGGCTGGATTTATAGCTCTGGTTTTAGTTAACATTTTACCAAAAGACATCCATCTATTGTTTTCAAATGACTGAATCTGAAAAACAAGTGAAGAAGACAGTGTATGTCCTTAACTTTTTTTCAGTGAGTGTTGAATGACGAAGACCATTTGCTCAAATGAGTGATTTATAACAAATTTTGCCATATTACCAAGCCCTGTACATCCGTTTTAGGTGTTTACAAATCCTTCCCTGCCTAAGCCAATATAACTAAGTCTTAGGTCTTAAAATCCTTGGGCATGTTAGAAAACTTTTTGCTGCTTACCTGTCCACCCAAACAAGATTGGTCAGTAAGACTCATTAAAGAGCACATAAAGCCATAATCAATTACCCAGCTTAATCATCTAAGGCATATGGCAGCCAATATTAAAATAATAATGTAAATGAAATTATGCTAATTCTTCCATTAAAATACAATGGGCACATTCAAAGATATGCATGGAATAGCAGGTCAAGGGCTTTGGTATGATATTGCAAGTGACATAACATAGCTATAGAAATAAGAAGACACCAATGAACAGTGTGGATTATGCAAGTAACTCTATATACTACCCTTAAAAGCAAGCATGAATTTTGCTATGACAATATCACATAATTAATAGTAAACCTTCTGCATAGATCCTGCCACTACCAGGCACTAAAATGTCTGGACTAGCTAGAACTGCCTAAATATCAAACCTGCAATCAAGTGCTCACAGCTTGCACACTTATATACAAACCAGAAAACTGTCCTACTCTAAACCATTCCCTCCACACAGATATATTTGCTCAACCAACAAAACCCTTAATTAATGTTACCAAATCTAACAAATCTACAACAAACTCTTTATAATCATATTATGCAGCAATACTCTGTATTTGAATCCATCTCGCAGGTAAACAAATTCACAAGCCAAATAATTTTAAGCAGGCCCTAAAACAACACATATGCATACTCCTCAACCTGGAGGCATCAGAAATCTGGCAAAGCCTATGAAAAGAAGGTAAAACTGGCCAAAAATTGGGTGCTAATTAACTTAAAATATGTGTGCATAATAATATGTCTTTACCCACTAAAATGAAATTGTGGGATACCAGTGACTGCAGCTTATATTAATATGCTCGATTTACAATCGGCACTCTGGTTGGACTAACGATTAGCATGCTCATTTTTGAATGTTATGGTCAGTCATTGTATAATATCCATTAGCCAAAGTGAAATGATAACCTTGGAATGTTGGCTCTACTATGCACTAGGGCAGTAATGGAAGAACTGTTTGTAGTCATTTAGCTATAATCTTTATTTTTCCACAGCTATCACTGCTTTGCTTGCCACATTGTTATTCACTTTTTGCGGAGAGCTGATAAGGCTCTGCCAGATTATTGTGTGCTTACTCTGAACATACCATCTCTATAGGGTTATACTCACAACTGCATTAGTTCCCAGGACAAACATAATGTTGTGCAAATTTCAATCTTCACTATATGCCACACACGAAGAGCCTATTATATACAACATTAAGAATTACAGCTTCAAGTGAATCCACAGTCCATGAGGATATCATAAAAAACAGATGAAAAACAATGGATCACTGAAACACTGAAGTTGTAAGTTCAGTGGACAATATAAAGAAGCATTTTCCACAGAAGGAGTAGTACTCTGCACCTTCTTCCAGCTTCAATGTGGCCAACTAAAACACTAAGAGGATTCAGCAGGATTCTGGGACAAGAGAGTTGCAGTGTAGTCCTGGGAAGGAAGGAGCACCCGGGCTTTGTCAGTACACCAAACTACAGGCCTTGCATTTCTTAAGGTGCCATCTTTAATCCTATTGAAGGTGGTGGGAAGTGTCAACACTTTAGACTTATGTTTTACTGCCTATTAATTCAGGATGGATGTGTACAAATGGACATTTTTGGAGGTTTTAAAGGATTTTAGCTGTCTTTATTGTAAGGAATTTAAGGAAGTCTTTACAGACCCAGTTATCTTGGATTGTGGACACAACATGTGCTGCACCTGTGCAGAGTGAATTCAGTTTCAGAGGGAGAGTAAAGGGAAGTGCTGCTGTTGTCCAAAATGTAAAGCTCACATCGGAAATGGGAAGCGCATAGTTAACATGATACTTTCTAAAGTGGCAGGTAATGCAAAAGTGCTGACAAAATTAATTTCACTACATTTGAGCTCAGTCTCGGACATTGTCCTGCTCTTGGACAGTGGAATGGATGACATAATGTTAGAGAGCTCCTTCATAATGTCCTGTTCTGTGGCTAGTATTCAGCTACCCCCACCAACATGGCTCCCCTCCAGGGAAAGACTAGTATAGTGATAAGTGTAAGCTCATTAGTCAGGTAAGAGACTGAGGAATGTAAATAACATAGGAAACACTGTCTGTGTGAAACTGAGAGGACACCCTTTTTTTGGTTGGAGATCCCACTCTTTGAAACACTTTTAAGATAGTACTCTTTAATTTTATTTGAGAAAACACTCGGGAATTCCATGATGAATATTTTAAAAAGCATTTTAGCAGATCCATTGGGAAGTAACTGGAGATTACTCAACCAACCTGTAGTTTAGTTTGCACTGTAGAAATTACATCTGATCCGCTTGGACATCTAGTAATCAGTAGTGTAACTTGTAGTTTAATTCCTTGCCAGCAAATCCATTATTCTCTATAAAATTGCAAGTAGCAAAAGATGTCAGGTATCAGAGATGGGTGTGTACTCTTTGCAGACAGAAATGTATGTTTTGTCCTCCCTGCTTCCTGTTGTCCTTCTCCACCAGCTCCCCCATACCTCTCAACTGTACAGATTTTCACAGAATGTCCATATTTATGCCTCATATTTTTGGTCCGTCTCTCATAAAATTGTGTTTTTTCTGGCAAATCATTAGCAAATCATTGAGGGTTGAAGTCAAAATATAATGACAGACATCTGAGTTTCAGACTTCAAACCTTTCAGAAAATGTATGCTAATGCACACTGTCATTCTATCGAGTTTCTATGTATGTAAGAGCAATATTTAAAAGGTGTCCTGATTTGTGGGCCTTTGTGCCTCAATTTTTGATGGTTTTGTCCAGATTTCTTGCTCTAAGAGGTTGAGAGGTATGAGCACCACCTTTCATTTAAAAAATGTGCACATCCACACAATTGTTATCACAGTCCAAGCTTTTTTAAACAGTTTCTGGATCACAATGTTTGTTTTTAAGAGAAGAATGCTGTGCCTATTCAGAGATCAGCATGCAAATGACACCATGCATGTACAATAACAAAATGGATTTCAGTGAAATTTGTCCTTAAACAAATTAAAGTGCATGCCTCAAGTAAAAAATAAAGCTGAACTGTACTACATACGAAATAAGTGTATGGTAAATAATCATGCATGGCTTAACCATAAATCAATATTTCATCACAACCTGAACATTTTCAGTTATTATTTCAGTTATTAAGAGTACATTCAAGACTTGTTCACATAAAATAAAAGAACCATTTAACAATTCCATAAAAAGGACAGAAACTGTCAGAAACACCAGCATAAACTTGACATTAAACAACCTTGGCCAGAAGTCCAGTGCTCACCACAAGACAAAACCAAACCTATGAACTAGTACAAATACAGTAAGTGGGGTATCAGCACAAAGGGAGTACTGAAAATACCTGAAAGGAAATTGGTAAAAATCACACCTGTAGAGCATAATTGCTGAAGTCCAGTCATATCATGTTCAGTTTAGTAAAGTATGCACGTCTGGAGAAATTGATGAATGTTTGTTCATGTTGTATTGCTGCACTGACATCAACATGCATACCCTTGTATTTTGAAGATGTCACAGACATGAGATATACTGGTGATGCTCGATGATGTCAGCATGTACAGAAAAAATTGGAATTTAAAGGCGCAACTCGGGAATTCGTGGCACCCTATTATTTTAACCCCAAAATTGGCAAATACAGAGGAATTCCATACGGTTGAGAGGTATGCACATACGTAATTCCTGTATTTGCTCCTGCCCTCACCCAAGATGAGCACTTTAAATCTGTTCTCCTGTCACTATACCATACTTAACCTCCAACCCTACCCTCTGTTTTCCTTCTCAAATGTCTACCATACTCAATACCTTTTCCTCACAAATGTCTCCTTTTTCCCCCAATGCCTCACACCTAACTCCCCTCTGCACCTAGCTTATATCGCTCTTATTTTCAACCCTAATTCACTTCCTCTTATATTATTTCATCATCCTCCTGTCCCCATCATTCTTTCACTACTGTCTCACTCCTTTCACCTTTTTCCTTCCTTCAACCTTCTTTCACTACTGTTTCACTCCTTTCACCTTATTCCTTCCCTTCAACCTTCTTTCACTACTGTTTCACTCCTTTCACCTTCTTCCTTCTCTCCAACCTTTCACCATTGTCTTACTCCTTTTACCTATTTCCTTCCCTCCAGCCTTCTTTCACTACTAACTTCTTTCACCTTCTTCCTTTCCTCCAACCTTTCTTCACTACTGTTTCACTCCTTTCACTTCCTTCCTTCCATCCAATCTTCTTCCACTACTGTCTCAAGCCTTTTCACATTCTTCCTTTCCTCCAACCTTCTTTCACCACTCTGTCACTCCTTTCACATTCTTCCTTCCCTCCAACTTTCATTCACTACTGTCTCACTCCACATCCCTTCTGTACCTTGCTTATCTTTTCATCTCCCCATTTTCTACCCTAAGTACCCTCTTATGCTATTTCAAATTCTTCCTTCCCTCCAACTTTCTTTCACTGCTCTCTCATCTCACATCCCCCTTTTTCTTATTAACTTAAACCAGTTTCACCACTCTGTCACTCTAACTTACTCCTCTTTCCAATCCCACTCTCTTTAACTTCACTCCTCTTCATCTTCTGTACTGTTTGACATAGCACAACCTATTTCTGATTTTATTTCTTATTACTCAACAACTCCTAACTATATACTTCTGGTCATAAAGTATCCCAGTACTGACTCTCTAAAATGGCCTTGCTGTTTGTGCACCAAATCTAGTATAGTTATTTTCCTGCTTAACAGGAAACACTTGTTTTCACAAGTTGTAATACTTGTATAACTATGTGTTACCTGCTTAAAAAGCATTGCTCTAATTTATGAACATATCTATGAATATTGCTGCATTTTATTTGCTTGTAATCTAAGAAGTTTGTTAATATGTGCACGTGAACCCTCCACCCGGGCCTCTGCTGAAAATGGGTTTTGAATGACAAGCCAGACTTTCCTGGTCAGCAAAAGCAACAAACAAATAAATAACAGAATGGAAAAGGAACACAAATAACCAAAATGTAGCCACCCTTTTGTTGTCTCTTTCGGCTTTTCCTGGTTAGGGGTTGCCACAGCGGAACTCTGGTCTGCTAATGATTGGCAGTGGATTTTTATGTGCCGAGTTGCCAGCCCTGATGCACAACCTTCAACGAAGGTACGCCCATTCACGCATGTCTCCACACAGAAGACACTCTAGTTGAGAATCGAACAGGAAAAGGTCTTTCTGTGAGGAGACAACGCTGCCGCAGCACCACCACCGCAGTAATAAAGGTTATATGATGTCCCAACAAGGGAAGATGTTGCATAAACTAGTAGGGTATTGTGCAATAAAACTGCAGGAGCCTATAGGATAAGGACTAAATGGTTATGGCACAAAGTGCAGAAGTTTCATAAAAAGTTGTATCACCATAATACAAAAAAAAAAAAACACATATGCACAAACACACACATTAAAAACCTCAAGAAATATCAAATGTCATTAAACTTAGAGGTACAGCTACATAATAAAGCAGACATCCATTAGTAATATCGTCTACAAAGATGTTTTTTCTTTTGTCTCTCTGCTGCTGTAGAACTCTGCAGGGCACCAGGCAGGAGCTTGCTGAGCTGTATACTAGCACAAAACCTTGCAAATGCAGGTTTTATAGCAGGGAAATGAAAGAGCTAGAAATTAGTCCAAAATGGCTAATAAACTACTAATTTCTGGGCTGAAACCACTCCTTCAGGGACAGATAGGCTGCTCAAAGCTCCCTCTCTCACAGTGAACAGAGAAACTTCCTTCTATCCAAGTAAGGTATGGGCAAACACAGAAACTTGTAACACAGCCCTGAATTCAGCACTAACCTAAAAACTGGACAAAACTAGTTTAGAAAGGTGGGAAAACAAGTATTTTTTTTTTCCAGAAAATAAAGCAGATACAATCAACACATGGATATTTTGTAAATTTGTGACATATTGTTAGATGGGGCCCTCAATTTGTAATGTTTCCACATATGGTTTCATGTCATACACAGATAATTGACAGTAAACAATAGTAACACAGCATAATATGTACATTTCCATAATGTGGCAAGTAGCAGGTTTGCACAACAGTTACTAAAGTGCATACACATGTGAGATATACGTTTGTACATAGCTAAGTAGTGAGCAAATGTGAGTCGCATTGCTATAGTATGACAGTTAGTACTGAGTCTATGAAATACACCTGCTGCTTACCGGATTCTGTGGCAACACGTGTTAATGCATTGACACATTCCTTGTTGGGGCTGGTTTCAAATACAGGAATACGTAATACATTTAAATCCACTGCTGCCATTCACCATTGCTGTGTGATGCACACTGTTGTCCAAAGATGGATTAAAGAGGTGAAATGAGTTAGATAGGATAGTGGTGAAATGGGGATCAAGCAGGGTGAAGAATAGGGTGTATATTACGTTATCAAACTTTTAAAAGTTCAAACATCATATGGTCAAAGCCATATGATCAAACTTTTAAAAGTTTGAAAAGCTAAAAAAAAAAATAAACAACAGGAAAAAACTACCTGACCAATTTAAGCAGGAGGGGCAAGCCCTCCTGCACCCCCACACCCCCTGATCTTTAAATATACCAACTCCAAGATCGCACTACAGTTCAGGAAAGGGAAATCTTCCCATTCCACACTGTACGGAGATCTCCATTGAAACGTTCAAACTTTTAAAAGTTCAATCATATGGTGTCGACCATATGACGTTCGAACTTTTAAAAGTTTGATAATATACATCCAAAGAATAAAGGGAAGGCAGGGCAGGAATGTGCAGGAGGGAGGTAGGAAAGAACCATAGCTATCCAAATCTTTAACTGTCTAAAATGAGCATATATGGAAAATATTTACTGAATTTGGACTGTGACCTGCAGAGAGAGGGGTGATGACAACACAATCATGTTGTATAGTCAATTGGACCATATCAAGTGTGTTAAGAAGACACGTGTATGATATGGAAAGCTATGTATGGGATTGGGATGATATTTTTTTTTGGGGGGGTGCTCAATTTTTTTTTTTGAGAGAGAGAAGAATGTTGGGGAAGGGACATAGGTATGTCTGGGTCTCGTAATTTGGGTAGGTAAAGAAGCAATTGCAGATAGACAAGACAAACAAGACAATATACAGGGATGCTGATGGAGACAGGAAGTTGGTGGACACCATGGATGGGGTAAAGGTAGGGATACCAGGACCCATGGTCATCAAGCTCAGTAACAGAGAGAATCAATTCCTCATCCACAGGACTGTCAACATTGTCACCTCACTCCACCACTGACTGGAGCCCTTAATGTCTCCTCCTACTTCTGGTACTACATAAAATGTGGGAGAGAAGCCTCTCCAGCCGGCGTAGGCATGCAGCAACAGTGAGGCACATAACCCTACCCACCATCCCTGGCAACTCAGTTCAGTTTATAAAATGACCACCTCCACCACTGCGCCTGCCGAAGTACCACTGCACCGCTGACTGACCACTGGAGCAGGACTTTCTGAGAGTGCACATAGTGCAGAGGCAGCAGAGGCAGTGCTGCCGGGCTGGCTTCCATATGTGCTGGGCATCAGTGCTGGAGCTAGTTGAGATGACCAGGTGGAACCAGTGGGGCTGGCCTACCCCACTGTGCTGTGGAGCATTTAGTGATGTGGCACACATGGATGACATGGACACATTTTGACAACACATAATAAAAATAAAACAAGAAAATAAAAAATAAAATAAAATAAAATAAAAATAATATAAAGTACAAATTAATTTTACAATAAAAGGGCAGGTAACAAGAATCTCAAGACTTTGTAGTAAGCAAGAGGATATATATACTCTGGTTGACTATCAAAAGAGTTGTTTCATTAATAGAGGCTACCCTGTAACTTTAGTGCAAGATCTAATTTCATCCACACTTGGGACTCCTACACATGGTAAAAAAGTGGGCTTTAGCCATCATTCCAAGAGTGATGAAGTGAGGTTGCCTTTTAGTATTAAATATACGAATGACATACAACACATTATGGGCATTGTGCAAAATAATTGGAAAATTCTTCTTCTAGATTCAACCTTGGCACTGTTAGTAGATGAAAGACCTGTTTTTAGGTTTAATAACAGCTTGAACCTAAAGAGGTTGCTTTGTAATGACAAAATGAACATTCAACAGTTGGATATTAGGTCATGTTACAAGAAGGGTACATATCCATGCACCAAATGTAGCATGTGTAAGTATATATCGAAGATTCAGACATTTGAAGTACCAGGTATAAATACAACTTTCACACCCACGTTTTATGCTACATGCAATTCGAATAACATCATCTATTTAGCCACCTGTGATTCATGTGATGCATATTATGTAGGCATGACTTCAAGGAGGCTTAAAGATCACATGTATAATCATGTTTATGAAATAAGGAAGGGGAATACCAATAATGCACTGGCTAAGCATTGTCAGCAGTTTCCCGAACAACTTTTTAGGTTTAGGGTTATTCAGATTGTACAGAAAAATAAAAGGGAAGGAAATGTCATGGGATCTCTTGAGCTCCATGAACTGAGGTGGATCCTAAACTTTAGGTCTCATGTTGAACCTGGTCTGAATTCAACGGTTAGTATTCGACCAGCTTTATTAGGGGATGGATGAACTTTCCATTTCGTTTACATTTGTCTAGTTTTATTTTGTCTTGTTTAGTGTAACTCTATTTTGGTCTATTTTAAGTATTTGAAATTTAATGAAAGTAATATATGAGTAATGAATTGATAGTATAAATACCTTATTAAAATTGAATACATAATGTTAGTAATAGCAATAAGTATGAATTTATGTTTATATATTTATTTATTTCATTTCATTTGGTTTTTTATATTTTTATATTTTATTTTAGATTTTATATGTCTATAATGTTTGTAATTTAATGAAAGTCTACATAAATAATTTAATAATATAAGCATTAATTATATATTGCTTCTAATAAGTTAGTAATAATATTTACATGCATTTATACTTAGATATTTATTCATATATTTATTTATTTATTCTGCTGTTTTCATTTATACTGGTTTAATGTTTGATGATCATGTAAGAAATAGGTAGACCTTTGGATTTGATGCTGAAACATGAAACTGACACAATACTTAGTTTGAGTTATATTAACTGAATACAATGCTTGCCTATGCAAGTGGAACATTTTGTTTTGTTTTGCTACCTTTATAATAGGTACATATATATAAATAAGTCACGTATATTTAAACGGCTTTTCCTCACTTAAAATTTGATGCTATCTGGTGCTATTTCTTTAAATGTTTTAATTAACCATTTCAGTTGATGTTTTAGATTTAATAATTGGTAGTGTTTCATATATTTAAGCACTGAGTTTTAATTAATTAATGTAACCTGATGAAGCGCGCCATGGTGGTGCGTGAAAGCGCTTGTTCCTTTTGTTAAAATAAACTGTTTTTCTTCATCGTGGTGGTTCCTTGCAGTTTTCTACATAATAAAAATAAAACAAGAAAATAAAAAATAAAATAAAATAAAATAAAAATAATATAAAGTACAAATTAATGTTACAATAACATAAGATAAAATTAAAAAAAATAATCATAATAGGAAATAAAGTAAAAAAATAAAAAAAAATATTCTAATAAGCAATATAAAATAAAATAAAAATAAAATTAAGAGAGATAAGGGTCGGGTGAGAGGAAAAAAAAGAGATAAGATTAGTACCTTCATATGTGACATACTATGCATTAATACAATTATTTAACTCTATCATCTTAACTTTTACATTTAAGTGTACACCTCCTAACAGATGCAGCAAATAATTCTTGAAATGTGCATATATTGCACATATGCATGTTCCAGTTATGCAGATTACAGTTTACAGCAGGGGATTTGTGCCACTAGTATAGAGGTTTCAATTTAACAAAAATATTTTTGAAGAAATAACATTGTATAGTTGTGAAACCACAACCAATGACTAAAGTCTAATAGTGGACTCTTAAAACTGGTTTGTGCTACAGACTAATGCAAGCATACTTCCTTTTGCAGTTGGGATATGCATGATCAATTTGATACAACTATATAGAATACCAAAAAATGCTATCCTGAACTTTTAATGCTACAATATCACTACTCTTCCGCTGTATACATACCACGTTTCCCTGTTTCTCACCAAACTAACCTTGTGGGCACTGACATTGCACTCCTGAGCACTGGCAGCTGTGGAAAAAATACAAAAGAGCAGAACACCATTATGCATACCAGTCTTTCCTATATTCAACTTTTTAAGTCTTACAAGTACTCTCTGTAGTTGGTGCTTATACAGATGTAGGATGTCCTCACTCCTAAATTCCTCGATCCAATTGTCAAGTCTACCCCTTTTCCTCCTCTGTAGGTCATTGAAATGATGCCTATTTATCTCCCCAGTGCACAGGATTGGTACTGGATACAGCCAGGGCTAAACTGTCCTACGCCTCAGACTTGTACTGGGAACCAGAATAGACCCCCTGCAGAAACCTGTTCCTGTGGTTCTTAACTAGGAGTCTAATGAATATTTTGGACTTGTGGACACCCCACCTCTGTGCCCTAAACCTGTCACCCTCCCCCAAATGTCTGCTATGTCTACCACAGATCAAGGGCAATGGAGACTGATGCTTTCCCAGCAACTACAGTTATTGCATTTACTGGAGTGTGCACACTGTTTGGCACTGCCGCACTCTACTTACCATTGCACAAATGCATTCCTCAGGAGTGTGCACCCCTGAGCAATGCATTTGCATGATGGTAGGAAGCAGCAGTGCCAAACATGAGGAATTAAATAATTGTAATTGCAATTGCAAGGTTATTGGATGTACAGGCAGTTGTGTATGAGTTTTAGACAAATGAGAAGGCCATGCAAGTCCACATAGCAGCATTATACTTATAGGAATTTAGTATACATTATACTCACAGGCATACACCTGATAATAAATGTGACAATACATAGCTAGATAAATAAATAACTGACACAATAATATTTTGTCATCCCTCATACATAAAATGAATATCAGGTCCATTATCTAAAGTGTTATAAATGAAAGTGACTATAATGGGAAGTGGAACAACAGCAAAAGTGCATGGAATATACTATATTAAAACCCATGACCATGTGTATGGCAATGCTGCACTTACAACTGTTGGCACAGGCCAGTTAAAATAACACATGCCTATGTTGCAGTTCATTGCTATATACTGCAATGTCACAACAGTAAAAAAAAATAGGTTGCACGTCCTGCACTAGGGCAAAGATCCATCTGTATTCCAGCTCTACACCTATACCTGCTGCCATAGGAATAGTTGCTGTTAACTGCCTCACAAGGCCATTTACTGCATCTGCACAATACCCAATAGCATTAATTGAATGTGTACAGTTTCTGTTTTTGGCTTAGTCCTGTCTGCTTTCTGGGTGGTCCAGTTGTCCAGTTTGTGCACTGCTGCACTTCATGCAAGCAAGATAAGCACAGCTAAATCTGCCATTTATTTCCTCTGTTCCCATGATTGAGCTATGCACCACCACTCACAAATACTGTCCCCCCCAAGAATTTAGACAAACAAAGACAGAAAGGGAAAAAAGGGGGCAAGTAGTTAATGTGAGGAAAATCAATTTGTGACATACACACAAGAAAATGATGGCTCACATGAGATATGTCTACATAGGTCTGGATTTGACCTTTCACTGCAATGCACCTTCAGAACATAGGATGGATGCCTTATACCTCTTTGCCAAAGAGACAACCTTGCAGCAAATAACTGAACTCATTCTTCGCACAACCAACTGGCATAGAATTTACAGTTATATCAAACCATAATCTGTTATTTGTACATTTATATTTGGATGTAGTGCACTTAGTGATCACACAACCTGTTATGATTATTGCTTGCAAATATACAGCTCTGTCTTACCTTCCTGTGTTTGTTGGTCATTCTTCTGTTATCTGACTAGTACTCTAAGACATGCATTGTGTAAGCTATTCTTTATCATTGGCTTAAAGATGTTTGAGGATATTAAACGGGAATAATATTATATAGGTTCATAGGTTCATAAGTTGGTACTAGGCTATCGGCCCTAGGGCCTATACAAGCCTAGCCATAACAATTCCCTGGCTATTTTCTTCTCACAATATTTACTTCCCTGGACCGCTGTCTAGCAGGGCAACTGTTGTGATCCCCAGGGTGAATTTCCTATCTCCCATCCAATCGTCAAGGTTCCATTTGACGAGGGCCAAAGAGGTGCTCTGCTTGACATATATGGGCAGTCTATTCCAGAGTCTGGGGAGTCTCTGGGTCAGGAACCTATTCCTCCAGCATGCTTTGTTCATTGCGATGACAAGGTTTAGATCCCTGGAACATGTGGCTCTGAGGGATTGGGATTTCTTTAAGTGTAGCATGTCCAACAGCTCTGGGTTTGACATGTCCTTGTGTGTTAAGCAGAGATCCCCTCTGAGTAGATGATATGCAACAGAGTATAGCTAGAGTTTTTTAGATGGTCAGCATAGGCCATCTGGTTTAGGCCTGGGATTCTTTTAGTGAGGTATTTCTGCAGCCTTTCCAGTTGTTGCAGATGTCTTGAGAGGCACATACCAAATGGGGTGTTTTATTCTATAATGTGTCTAATGAGGGATGAGTACAGTGGGACAATGACCTCCTTTTTTCTGGATGAAAAGCCTTTAGTGATGAGGTGTGCCACATAGAAGGATTTTCTGATTGTTGTGACGATGTGATTATCGAAGGTGTGACCACTGTCCAAGTATATCCCTAAGTCTCTTAGCACACTTTCGGTGTTTAGTGTACTGCCACCTATGTGGTAATTCACGGGTACATGTTTTTTCCCAAAGGAGATAACTATACATTTCTTGGCATTCAGCTTGAGCCCATGTCTCTGGCACCAAGCATCTATTTCTGTTAGGCCCTTTTGTAGAATATGCACATCATTTGGGGATTCAATAATGGCTCCCAGTTTGCAGTCATCTGTGAACTTTGTTAGCCAGAGTCCTTTAGTGTTGGCCTGTACTTCAGAGAAGTAGATGCCAACAAGAGCGATCACAGGACTGAACACTGAGGTACTCCACTTGTCACTTGTCTGGAGCTGGATTTGGAGTTGGCTACTTTTACAGTGTGGGTTATGTCAGTAAGCCAGTTGGAAACCCATTCAGTGACATAGGGATTAATGTCCAGCTTAGTAAGCTTATCTAAGATTCTAGAGTGGGGGATGGTGTCGAAGGCCTTGGCGGGGTCCAGATAGGCTGTGTGGACTGCCTTACCCTCATCCACAGCTCTGGAGACTGATTTGAAGAACTCAATCAGGTTCAGAAGACAAGATCGACCCTTCACAAACCCAAACTGGGTGGGGTCCAGTGTTTGAAGGTTGCCAGTGTATTTGTTTATACATTCCATGATAATACGTTCCATGTTCTTGCAGATCAGGCTTGTCAGACTGATGGGGCAGTAGTTTCCAGGATCCAATGTGAATCCCCCCTTGTGGATTGGGATAACTGTAGCTGTGAGACACTCAGTGGGCATGAAGTCTGAGGTGAGGCTATGATTAAACATGACAGTTGAGGTGCCAGTTCATTTTGTAGTTCATGTAGTACACAGCCCGGGATGTCGTCTGCTCCCATGGATGCTGTATTCTTAGCTGTGTAGAGTGCGTTTTTTAACTGTGTGGCCATTATTACCACAATTTAGCAATCTGTTGGCATTGAGATGGGCCCTTTAGGGGGTGAGAGGGGGTGAAGTTGGCACTGAATTGATCTGCTGGGATATTGGCAATATCCTTGGGATCAGTGCATTTAATGCCATTTTGTTGTAGCTCAGAGCAGATCTGAGCATTGCCGTTTAGATTCTTGACATAGCTATAGAATGCCTTGTGGTTGTCTTTGGAATATTTGTCAATTTTGTTTTCGTAACTAGCTTTGGAGGATTTTATGAGGGATCTCAGCTACTTACTGAGGCTGGTAAGGGAGTTTTTGCATCCTAGGATTTTCCTCTTTTCTGCAATAGTTTCTTCTTTTTGTTGTAAAGTTTATTTATGGCAGGGGACCACCAGATTAGCTTCCTTTTTTTGGAGGAGAGTGTCTTGGTTTTATTTGGGATGGCACAATTCATGCACGAGTGGATGTGCTCATACAGTGCCTTAGTGTAGGATTCAGCAGTCAAACATGCAGTTGCCAATGACTGAAGGGTGGGTTGGATGTTAAGGAACACAACCTGTGAATTGTGTGCTGCTTACTTACATTTCCAGCCTTACATCTAACACTTTGCAGATCTAACCTGACACAACCATTGGAAGTAAGGCAGCCTGCATTGCTGTTGTGATTTTGTTCTCCCAACCAGTAATCTTTCACAGGTGCAATCCATTAAAAACAAACACTGAGGCAGTGCCTGTACTATATTTACATCTCCTACACAGATTTAAGTATTTCAGACTCAGCAATTTGAATAAGTTCATACCTCATTTGCATATTCAGCATGCTAACAGTCCTGAATCTACACCATATGAAAAGGAAACCATGTAGTTAGGCAAACTGATGTTGAGGAGACTTGTTTATTTTGGGAAGACTGCACATAAACCATTTCTTCAGGATATATCTGTACAGAGGATTACTGAACGTCAGAAGGTATGCTTTCATTTTGTCAGCAACATACTGCATATGCTGGAATGTATTTAAAAAAATCTGAAACAAAGGGATTTATACTTTTATCTGTATGCATTAGTTAGAAGTGTACTGATGGCATGGGTATGTTTGTCAGTCATTTCACAGGTATACTTGATTCCCAATATGTGGAAATAGAATGTTCTTTGGTAAATATGCACAGATGTTTCAAGGACAGTTCCTTTGATAGCACTTTCAGCATTTTAAAGATGGTTTCTTAACAAAATGTGTAATTAGCTTGTTCTTTTGTTGGGGGAGCAAAGCTGAATTATTGTTGTGGCACAAACAAGGATAGACTGTTGTTTTTTGGGAGGGCAAAGGTGAGTTACTGTTTTGGCACAAACAAGGGTACACTATTCTTTTGGGAGGGAGCAAAGATATGTTACTGTTATGGCACAAACAACGATATATTGCTGTTATTACTCTCCTTGTTTTGCATCCTGTCTGTTATTTGTACTTCACACCTCTACACTGTTTTATGTTTCTTCAATGGGTAATACTGACTGGCTACCTTTTCTGTTTTATCTGGAAACAGTTATTTTATAGTTATATGACACGTATGTGTATTTTCCTTCTGTTGTCTTTTAGGACAGCTAGGAGTATGTCACCCAGGCATGTTGATCCTTGGAGAACCCCCTTCACTAATGCTGAGAACCTGGTATTTGTGGATGCCTTTAGGGAATATGGTGCTTTTCTGCTGGAAAGGGAACAGGGAGATATGTCACATAGGATGTAAATATGGAGGCAGATAGTTGATGATGTGAATGTCAATGGTGGCCATGTCAGGACATACAAGCAGGTGCACCACAGGGCCACTGACACAATCCCATCTGCATGGAGGACAGGAGCTGCAGTGGGCCATGACCAGATGATTACTGGGGAAAGGCCTGCTAGGGAACCACCAATAATACCCAATGAGTTCCTGGCCAATATCAGGGATCCAGACAGCTCACAGGAGAGTGCAGTACAGCATGTTATGGATGTTGGAGCAATAGTTTCAGAGACAGCAAGCACATTGCAGGAGGAGCTTCCAGGTAGGCTTTGTTATCTCAACAGTTGAATACTGTTGTACAGTAAAAAAATTAAATAAATTACTTACTTCTATGTCACATGTATTTCTTTTGGGGGGGGTTGACGATTGCTACAGTTATTAGCTTAGGCTGCAGTTGTCAGCCATGTTCTTGTTGAAGGTATAGTTAATGGATATATAAATGGGCAAAAGTATTATACCAGTGTTACTATTAATTGTGATGATGTTGTCCTTACCTCTTGATTAACTTCTTCCAGGATCTTCTGGATTGCTGAGGAGAATATCATGTGCAGATGGTAAGCCAAACATTTTATGTCAGTACTGCTGAGCAATTTAAAGAAATATTTTAGTGTGTGCTCTGTTGATGTCAGGCCTGTTATGTGTATTGCTGTACTTTCTGTAATACTATCAGCACTGTTCATTTGTTAGCATATATTGCACTATAGTAGTGTAGGTATTATTTTTTTCCTGTGTTTGTTACTTTGTATTACAGGTGATCATGACAGTGAGAGTGTGGGTCCCCTGCCACCTGATGTCAGTATATCATCAGACTCTAATGATGATGGTGGCCAAACTGAGGCACAGTCAAGGAGTGCAGAGGTTGAATCTGATACTGAGGTTGACATACAGCCATCCCATGTAATTCCATCAGACATAGCCAGCAGGCCTATGCCTACCTATTCCAATGAGCCTGCAGATATTGGACAGGTGGAGGCAAGGCCATTGATCAGAGAAGTGAGGCTACTGCAGCTTCAATGACTGTTGAGTCTGGCCATAGCCAAATTGTGGGTGAGGTGCCATGCAGGAAGGTAATAGGGGTGGTCAGAGGGGGCCTGCTCCCCCTGCTCCACGTGATTCAGGTGTCTCTTCCTATGCCACTCAATGTATGTTTAAGGCCATCATGGAGGCACAGGCATGTTCCCATAGGAGCTCCAAGACTGATGTTCAGGGTTGTAGATATCGAACAGGCTGACATGCATGCCTGCCTCCACCGTGTTGCTGATTCAATGGAATGGCAGAATGACACACTGGAACAAGGGGTGTCTGTCATGGAATGAGGGTTGTCTGTGATGGAACATCTGCTGGGAGGGGAACAGCATCCCTCAATGTGCATAGGTCAGACACATCCTCTGCTGTCGGCCAACTTGGCCATGTCTGATCATGCTGCTATAGTGTTAGTACTTCCAGTGCTCCATCATTGAGTGTGCTGTCCACATCCAGACATGTCAGACCATGGGGTTATGGTCCTGGGCATCCCCGTAAATAGAGCTTGTCCAGTAGACATAAGTCATGCTCAGGTAGCAGCAGTGCATCTGAGCATGGTTGTGGATGTGCCAGTGCAAGTCTTGGCAGAGCCAGTTCTCATGGTTGGGGATGACAATGATGAGCTGCCACCTCTATCATGCATGGCACACACCTGTCTGACAAGATGTATAACAGCACAGAGCTTGGCTGTGTTCTTGCAGACACTCACACACCATCTTCACCAGGAGGACCCCTACAGACACACACAACAGTCGTTCATTTTGCCTCACTGGCCATTTGTTGGTTTATCCAGATATCTGCCTGCTCTTACACACACAAACTCACCAACCTTTTCTGTCAGCCTAGGCTTCCTGAACCCCACACAACACCTTGTGCAAGTGATGATAACTGTCCCATATCCCTGTTTTCTATCTTTTGGATTCAGGGATACATAAGCTTTGTGTCTGATGCTCGGTGTGCATAGCTAACTTAGTGCTTAGTATATCTGCATTTGTGGTGTTGAACTGGTAATTTTACCTTTGACTTATATTGGCATTGGAAAGTTAGACAGTTGATAGCATCAAAATTTCCCAGCTTTATAGGGAATGATCTTGTGAGGGTTGTGAAGTCAGAAGCTCCAATGCATATCACTATTTTCTAACTTCTCTCTTTAATGATTTTCCAGTACAAGCATATGGTGCTAAACTGAGGGCATGAGGTGACCATCAGTACTCTTGAGAGGTATGACTGTGTGAATCTTTGATGCCTGAGGCCTACTACTTTATAATGGGCACATATAAGTCAGATAAGTCTCTGCTGTCACATGTTAAGGTAATTTCTGTACAAATCTCCCAACTTTAATTTGCTTACCATACCAAGTAATGAAATACAAGGATATGCCACACATTCATATTATTAAACAATACAGTCCATGTTAAGGACTTACCTTGCAAATGCAGAAGTTGCCACAGTTTTAATTCAGGGCTGACTCTGTCTGATGCAAGCAGTACACAGCCAATACAGGAGGAGGTAATGGTTGTGTGAGTTGTCTGGCATTAATGTTACTATGTGTATGTGAGTAGGAGGAAGGTTTTTATTGCCCCTAGGTGGTGAGTGAGTATGCTATGTATTGTCTATTAGCCAATGGAAGGGCATACTGTGTATGCCTGTATCTGTCTACACCCACAGAAGCTGGTGGATTTCAATCTGACTCCTCGTCTGCCTGTGGCTGCACTGACCTTGACATTGGTGGTGGGATGCATGCCCCTTCCCCTTGCTGATCTTGCTGAAGCTGTTTCCCCAGGTTTATGCTGTGTAGCATGGTACATACTGTAATGCTTCTGTACATATCCATGGATTGTACAGCAGAGTACCCCAGATGTATCTAAGCATTCAAACTGTGATTTTAGCAGCCCAAACACATGATTTATGATATTTCTGTTTGAGCATTTGCCTCATTATGGCATTCTTCCATGGGTGTGTGTGTGCATTTCTGATGGTTGTCATCAGCCATGGTCCCAGTGTATAGCATGTATCTCCCAATAAATGACCCTGTGGGTTATCCTACCTAGCAAACAACTGGTATAATTAGGAGATGTGCCAGATATATGACCCATGGTAACTGCCAGGGCTGCCCACACACAAGTTCAAGATTATTCCCTTGGCATTACAAATGACTTGGCAGTTGTTAGAGTGGAAGCCTTTTCTGTTTATGTAGATCCTACCCTGTTCCCCTGGTGGTAACTTCATTTCTATACGTGTGCAATCTCCGACTCCCAGTCCATCAGGGTAGTGTGCTACATGGTAGAACTCCTGCATATTTCTGGCCCTCTCCTCAGAACTACTGTGAAAATATATGTGGTCACTGGCATGTTAGAGCATAGCATTCAGGACCTGGTGGAGGATCCTGGATGTTGATGCCTCTGACACCCCCCAGCATGCCCCCTATTGGTTTGTGAAACGTACCTGTCTCTATGATTCTAAGTGCTACACATACCTTTGTCTCCACTGGGATGGGTTGGCTCTGGCTCTGATTTGAGGGTGGCAGAAGTCAGAGTTCCTGTAGTGTGTCCCTGTCCACCCTGTTGTGGTGTACAATTCACAAATCATGTAGGGTGAAAAACTTAAACAGGGCCTGAAAACTTTTCTCCTTCTTGGACTTCGCCTATTAGCAGTAGCAGCAGCATTGGCTTCAGCCTGTAGCATATACAAATGAATTAAAGGAGCGGCAGCAACCCCTACCTAACATTCTGCTCATGTAAACTCCTTTCAATGGCTGTATTCCAAAAGTTTTGGAATTTACAGGAAAATCCTGCACAGAATCTAAACAGATGCTTTATAGCTAGTTGAATAGCTACACTGTATTGGTTGATTAGCATGCAATTCAGCTGCTTATTAAGCATAAAGGGAAATAAATATCCTCACAAATAATTTGATCTTTCTGATAGAACAATTAATAATAAGAGAGGTAAATACATTACCTCATGCTAGAAGAAGTGATCTAGAAGTAAGCATCATTTACTTAGCTCGCAGCATTCGGATATTGTGACTGTGATTTTTTTAACTGGTTTTGATTGAAACTACTGTTTTATAAGCTCATTACCCACCGTCGGTGTGAGCTTGTTATCCAGGTATTCTTCACCAAAGTACCTAAGCAAAGGATTTAGCGGTACTATTGTTTGGTTTCCCAACTGCCTTTGGCAAATTATCTGTTAGGTGCAGATCTACTACTTTTTCTAATTCTAACCCTATCCCCCTAGGCTTCCTTTTGTACCTCTGCCATCCATTAATTTTATACCTCATTCTCCTTAACTGCCTTCAGTAGGTAATTAATCTCTCTCAGTTCTCTTTCAATTTCGATCTTAGTGAGTCACGCATATCTCCCTTGGGCCCATTTGCAACCTGAACAGCAATATTCTGCTATGATACAATCCTGTGGCAGCAACTCTGTCCATTTTCTCACCTAAACAAAAAAAGAAGACCACCCTGCAGTATATGTTCTATGCTGAGTTTAAGCCTGTGTACTTGTATCCAACTGTATTCTAATGTACCTCGCAATTCTAGGTTTGGTGGTGTGCTCACTTGTCAGACGCTAAAGACCTTGCCCCCCCCACATTGACCTTATTCTGTAATCTGTTCTCACCAACAATTAGACCTTAGTTTATAAATGTAAATTAAATATTTTGAAGAGAGGAAAATAAATATTCTCACCAATAATTTGATTATTCTGTTAAAACAATTAATAATAGCAGAGGTAATTACATCACCTCATACTACAAGAAGTGATCTAGGAAGTAACTATGTACAGTAATTGATTGAATAGGTCAGGCTTGCATCTTTCTGCAGCAACCCGGTAAGCCACAAAGTAGATGATTGTTTTTCTTTTCTCTTGCCCAGTCTCCCTTGTGGTTTCTACCTGCTCTGTTCGCCCTCGCTGCACTCGGGCTCTCTCCACTCTCCTACCCTACCCACATTCTCACCCACCCCCACTTCAATTACATTTATTTTTTTACTACAGTAGCCAGTCCCAGTTACTCCTCCCTCAGCTCCTGCTGTTTTCCTCCAATCACCATCACCTACTAATTAACCATCAGATCCCATCCATAACCCTACTACTTTCATCCTTCTAACTTGTTCAAACCACCTACTCTACTTCCCTTCATACCTAAAAAATTGCAGTGCTACTCTCTTTTCCATATACATCGCAATCCCCATTTAACACTATTTAACACTTGAGCTAATCCTCCTTCTCATTACACCCTTTTTCTAACAATATGCTACATATTATTCTATCTATGACTATGTTTACTCTCCTCTCTATCCCCATATCCTACCGCTACTCCCTTCCTGTCCTGTACCCTTGCCTACACTTCCACTTACTCATTGCCACACCCTAACAATGTACTCATTCCCTATCTCTCCCTCTGTCTTCCCTCACCACTTTAGCTATTTTCACAAAATGAAACCATCTCCTCAGCACACCCTCCCCTCTAAACATAAAACCTTATCCTTTTACCTCAACTGTCTTTTACCTAGTCCCATAACATTTCTGTTTAACCTGATTCTCTTAGGCGACATACACCATAACCGAGGCCCTTTCACCAATTCCAGTCATCCCTCCAGTCTTATTACATTCCCCCTACAGACCAGACCCCACTCATACAGTACAGCTACTAGGAACCTCAAAATCTTTGCTCTCAATATCCATAGTATTCAAAACAAAGTCACTGAGTTACATTCCTGGATATCACAACACGCCCCAGATATTCTCTTTGTCTCTGAGACGTGGCTAAAATCCCACATGCCTAATAGTGATATCTTACCCCCTAGCTTTAATATCTTCCATCAAGATACACCTTTGAAAAAGGTGGAGGGGTCTTTCTACTATATTCATAACATATCTCCCTCCAGTCCCTACCATATTCCCCTCCTAGTTTTCACCCAGTCGAAGTACTCATAGTCAAGTGAAATTTTAACAATTGAAAAAAAATTGCCATTGCTACCATATATACATCCTGGCAACAACATCCTTACCCTGGAACACTTTCTTGCTTGGATCTCTCAAACCATCTCATACAAAACTATCATACTTGGTGACGTTAACATTGATTGGAATATTCTGTCCTCTAATACCCCTAATGTCAGCATTAACCTATATGGCTTTTCCCAGCTCTTTACATCCCCCAGTCATATTAACGAACAATCCAGTGCTAGCTCTACCTTAGACTGGGTCCTTACCTCTCACCCTGGCCTCTACCATAACCCCTCTACTCTACTTGACACTCTTAGTGATCACCTCCCTACATCAATCCTGCGTCACTCCTCTCCAGCAACAAAATTGCACATGTATCGAGACTGCCATAACCTATCTAACATCAACCCTGACATATTTAATCAAACTCTCTCTTCCATTAACTGATCATTTCTTTTTAACCTCCCCTTCAAAGAAGCTGTTCAAAAATGTAATAACATTTTCCTGGATACTCTTAACTCCTTGGCCCCCATCAAGAAAATAAGGGTTAAAACAAATGTTGCCCCCTGGACAAGCAAAGATACACTCTCCCCCATGCATAGAATGGACAGCTCCTGGAAAACCTGGCACAAACTTAAAACTACATCCAATCTCCAACTTTATAGGGAACTTCATAACCTTACTAAAAAACAAATCAACCTTGACAAAAATATTTTATCTAAATGCACAAAAGAACCCCCAGTCTAACCCTAAAAATTCTGGAATATAATCAACAAGCTCCTTCACCCAGGAAACCTATCTCCTCCTTACTCCTTCCCTAACAGCTCTCCTGTTGAAACTGCCACTCTTTTGAACTCCTTTTTCATTGACTCCATACAGAACCTGGTAAAAGCAAACTCAAACACCAACACTGCCACCCCCCATCCTTCTCCTCCTCTCCTTTCTCCTTTAAACCTACCCCCACTTCTTATATCAGATCACTCCTCAATGAACATAAACCTTGCTCCCCTTCTGCTGATAATTTACCAACACTCTACCTCAAGCTAGCAGCCTCCTCCATTACCTACCCAGTCTCCAGTCTTATTAATTGATCAATTCAGGAAAACCTTGTCCCTAACATCTGGAAGAAATATTTTGTTATCCCTCTAAACAAAGGAGGAAACTCTACAGACCCCTCTAATTTCAGGCCTATTGCTATTTTATCCCCACTCTCTAAAATCATTGAAAAGTGCATCCATAAAGAGCTCATTACTTACCTCATTCAAGAAAATCTCCTCACCCCCCACACAACATGGTTTCTGCCCCCATCACATCACAGCAACCACTTTACTATCCTTCATTCACTCTATTGCTGCATCTCTTGACAATAATAAGTTAGTCTCATGCCTATTCCCTGACATCTCTAAAGCCTTTGACACTGTATCGCACAACCTCCTTCTCTTCAAACTATCTCACCTCATCTTCTCAACATCTTCTCTCAGCTGGTTCTCTAGTTACCTATCTAAGAGACTACAATCTGTCAAATGGCTCTCTGCAACTTCTTCAGTTCTCCCCATTCAAACAGGTGTCCCTCAAGGCTCCATCCTGGGACCCTTCTTATTCAATATCTTTATGAAGAATCTCTACCAATCCTGCCCACACTCCACACTAATACAGTATGCTGATGACTCTACCATCATCTCCACTTTTGACAATCTACCTCACCTACTCACCCTCAGTCAAGAATCTGTGCACTCTGTAGAAAAATGGCTTAAGTCTAATCAACTACTACTTAACCCTAATAAAACAAAACTCCTTCTCTTCCTTCCCAAGTCTCTACAATACCCCATATCCACCTTCTCTTTGCCCTCTCTAAATATCACCACTATCAAAGCTGAATGTTATACTAAACTACTCTGGGTTTTCATTGATGATGAGCTTAAATTTGACATCCACATAAATAATTGCATTAAAAAGACACACCAGAAACTTGGACTACTTTATAGAAACAAAACATTGCTAACTCAAAAATCCAAATTGTCCTTAGCTCATGCCTATCTCCTCCCTACCTTATTATATGCTGCTCATATCTTTACTAACCTCCAAAAAAAATCTGTCGGCTAAACTGGAAGTCACTTACAATAAAATTGCTAGATGTGCTAGTAATCTCCCATATTATTCCCACCACTGTCTTTCCCTACAAAAACTACACTGGCTAGAATTTCAACATCAACTCATCCTACCTCAGCTTTACCTGACCCAATCCCTCCTTTACCAACCCCTGGCCTGTCCTTCTCTTACTACTATCATTTCCCTTATGCTCCCAACTGTGAACGCCATAGCTCTGTCCTACACTTCCTCCATATCTCCAAAAAAAAAAAAAAAAATAGGCAAAATACTATACAGTCACTGTTACCTCTACTTGGAACAAACTCTCTCTCCATATCTGACCTCTCAATAGCTAAAATAGTTTCAAACGTGCACTTAAGGCATATCTGCAAAACTCCTGGACATGCCCCTGCAATGATCCTACTTGAATACTAACCCTACCACCTCTGCCACTGTTTCTCTTCTCTCTTCCTTCTCTTGATCTAGCTGTGTGTTATTTGTGCTGCTCACATACTAACTCTACTATCTCTGCCACTGTTTCTCTTCTCTCTTCCTTCTCTTGATCTAGCTGTGTGTTATTTGTGCTGCTCACATACTAACTCTACTATCTCTGCCACTGTTTCTCTTCTCTCTTCCTTCTCTTGATCTAGCTGTGTGTTATTTGTGCTGCTCACATACTAACTCTACTATCTCCGCCACTGTTTCTCTTATCTCTTCCTTCTCTTGATCTAGCTGTGTGTTATTTGTGCTGCTCACATACTAACTCTACTATCTCTGCCACTGTTTCTCTTCTCTCTTCCTTCTCTTGATCTAGCTGTGAGTTATTTGTGCTGCTCACATACTAACTCTACTATCTCTGCCACTGTTTCTCTTCTCTCTTCCTTCTCTTGATCTAGCTGTGTGTTATTTGTGCTGCTCACATACTAACTCTACTATCTCTGCCACTGTTTCTCTTCTCTCTTCCTTCTCTTGATCTAGCTGTGTGTTATTTGTGCTGCTCACATACTAACTCTACTATCTCTGCCACTGTTTCTCTTCTCTCTTCCTTCTCTTGATCTAGCTGTGTGTTATTTGTGCTGCTCACATACTAACTCTACTATCTCTGCCACTGTTTCTCTTCTCTCTTCCTTCTCTTGATCTAGCTGTGTGTTATTTGTGCTGCTCACATACTAACTCTACTATCTCTGCCACTGTTTCTCTTCTCTCTTCCTTCTCTTGATCTAGCTATGTGTTATTTGTGCTGCTCACATAATAACTCTACTATCTCTGCCACTGTTGTTCTTCTCTCTACCTTCTCTAGATCTAGCTGTGTGTTATTTGTGCTGCTCACATACTAACTCTACTATCTCTGCCACTGTTGTTCTTCTCTCTACCTTCTCTTGATCTAGCTGTGTGTTATTTGTGCTGCTCACATACTAACTCTACTATCTCTGCCACTGTTTCTCTTCTCTCTTCCTTCTCTTGATCTAGCTATGTGTTATTTGTGCTGCTCACATACTAACTCTACTATCTCTGCCACTGTTTCTCTTCTCTCTTCCTTCTCTTGATCTAGCTATTTGTTATTTGTGCTGCTCACATACTAACTCTACTATCTCTGCCACTGTTGTTCTTCTCTCTACTTTCTCTTGATCTAGCTATGTTTTACTTAATCTACTACCTTAACCACTTACATATTCACTCACAAGTCTGCCCTCAACATATTAACTGTACTTTTCTTTGTCTTCTTCCTTTGTGTGTCCCTTTGATATATTATCTTGCTACGTCTTGTTACCCTGTTATTTTGATAACTCATAACCATATTTTGTATGACATATCCTCCAATGAATATTGTTTTTATATTTTGTACTATCTTTCATACTTTGTAACCATTCAAGACTTCAAAAAATACATTTATTTATATGTAAATACACGTTCTACCTACTGCACTAGAATTATTAGTATTATTGTTTTTTTTCTCTGTTACTGGAACTTTTCTCCTCGGGTCTCTGCTGAAAAAGGGCATCCTGCCCAGGCAGACTAACCTGATTAACAAATGTCAAATAAAATTATGCTGTAATTAGTATGCCACAGTGTTTACCTTGTTTGCGCGAGGGTGTGCGCCTCTACACTGCACTTACTGAATCTAAATTTTGTTGCCACATGGTAGAAAATTACCATGTAGGGTTTATTGAATCCAACTGGGTATGTTAAAAAATAAACTCAGAATCCTGACTTCTAGCAGAGTTTTGGGAATTTGTTAAAAAAATATATATTTAAAACAAACATTTTCATGAGTTATCAAACTTCCAGAAGAAAAAATTTTCATAAAATTTCTGTAGCAAAGGCTTTTATTTCTCGACTTGCAACTTGTTTTTTTCCACTTCTCTAAAGGTATTTTCTGGACATTTGGAAATTTACAGCAGAGTATTCTGCTGTCTTGCCGGTCAGAGTCATTGATGAAACAAATAATAGCTGACACAGTGATTCTGAACATTGTGAGAAAGAAGGGGTGTGTGATAAATTTAAGTGCTTGGTGGCCTGCACTAGCTTTCCTCACATGCATTGAAACAAGTAACAAATCTGATGCAAAGGTAACTAAGAGAATGACTGATGCAAAGCTAACTAGGAGTATGATTGGTCATTTCCTTGCCCAGCACACACAAAAACAAATCCAGCACTCCAAGATAAAGTCAATTATTTATTTGAGATTGTCTTCTCAACATAATTGCTTATTAGTAGGCCTTGTTTGGTTTAAATGCATGAGATGCTGTTCTTGTGACATTGAGAAAGCCTTTGGACAAAACCCTGTTTCCTGGCTCTATTATGGAATATTGTTCACAATATTGTGGTATCGTGGAGCAAATAAATTACTGACTTTGTCTTGGAGTGCTGGATTTTTTTTTCCTTTCTGTATTTTGATGTTCTGTGCACTCTGTTTTGTTCTGCCATACACCGAGGGAGCTGTGTATTTGTATATCTATCGGTCTATATGAAAACATTCGACCATACATTTGACTTTCCGAAAAGTAGAAAAAAACAAAACAGCAAAAATGTACATTTATGCTTGAGGCAAACTCATTTGCACTCCTACTCCCCTGCAAATTGTATATACCACATCTAACATCACTCTACAGAGGAGAAAGGGGAAAATGCCCCAATCCCCAATGTACCACAATCTCCATGCAATTATTTTGGCTTTTCATAAAGTTGAACATATGGTTTTGACCACAGGAAGCGTCAATCATCTAAAGGGGACTCATATGTACAGTATGTATATACATATGGATGCAATCTATTTGTTCAGATATGCATTTCGTGATCAGGAAAATTTAATGCGTTTCATATAAAATAAGCAGGAAATCGGTATTTTGATGAGATTGCTGAGTACCACTGACAGGGAAATGTTCCCCTTTCTCTAGTAATATGCAATCACAGAGTTCATATGTTTAATTTGTTAAGGGTGTGGAGGAAACAGTCCCACAACATGTGGAGAAAAACACTTTTTTTTATTTGTCCATTTCTCAAACTGTTAGGTTCAATAAAATGAACTTCACTGCGGTTGCCTTTTAACATTTTATTGTGATCCACTCAAAACATACATGTTTTGGCGGAAACTCCCAGATATGCTCAGAATTAGTCCAAAATAATAAAAAAAATCACTGAACCCACAGACATTGCCAACATACTGGCAGACAGGTTCAGTGCAAATTTCTCCCCTCCCTCCCCACCAAAAGGAGAAATATCTATCCCACCAGAGTCTAGCCTCCCAAACATCTCAGATGCCCAGGTGAGAGCTGCTCTCTCTAAAGCAAAAAACAGAGCATCAATGGGACCGGACGGTGTCCCCGGCTGTGTGCTGCACGAACTCAACGAGGAACTAAACCCACACATAAGGCTGCTGTTTAATCTTAGCCTTACTACAGGATACGTACCCAAAGAATGGCGTACGGCAACTGTGGTTCCACTCCACAAAGGCGGTGCTTCTACAGACCCTGGAAATTACCGCCCCATAAGCTTGACGAGCCTTGTCTGCAAAGCTATGGAGAGGATCATAATGGAACTCATAAATAAAGACATTGGGGACCTACAGACACTGGATCCTACCCAATTTGGCTTTGTCAAGGGCAGATCCTGCCTCTTGAACTTGGTCGACTTTTTGAAACAGTCACTAAGGCCATTGATGAGGGTAAGGCAGTTCACACAGCCTACCTTGACCTAGCAAAAGCGTTCGACACAATACCCCACTCAGGCATCATAGAAAAGCTCACCAGCTTAGATGTAAACCCATATGTCACAAGATGGGTTGCAAACTAGCTCAAGGACAGAACACACAGGGTTAGAGTTGCTGGTGCCATGTCAGACTCTAAGCCGGTCACGAGCGGTGTCCCACAGGGCTCAGTCCTGGGCCCCCTCTTGTTCGGCATTTATTTTTCTGAAGTGCAGGCAAACATAGGGGGATTGTGGCTGACAAAATTTGCAGATGACTGCAAACTGGGCACCATAATTGACACTCCATCAGACACAGACATCCTCCAGAAAGGTCTCATAGAAATGGATAACTGGTGCCAGAGCCATGGCCTTAAGCTAAATGCCAAAAAATGTATAGTCATACCCTTTGGGAAAAACAAGGTAACCCCTAATTACCACATAGGTAGTAATCAATTAAACACGTTATCAGGGACCTGGGGACCCAAGTTGACAGTAACCTCTCTTTTGACACTCACATTGCCAAAGTTGTTAGGAAGACCTTCTACATTGCCCACCTGATCATGAAGGGATTCACATCCAGATCAGGAGAGGTCATTGTACCCCTGTACTCTTCACTTATCAGACCAATGATTGAGTACAACGCCCCATTCGGAATGTACCTTACCCGACACCTGCAGCAGTTGGAAAGACCCCAAAAGTTCCTCACCAAAAGGATAAAGGGGCTCAAACATATGTCATACGATGCCTGACTGAAGAAACTCCAGCTCTATTCAGTCACATACCGTCTGCTCAGAGGTGATCTGTGCCTGACATACAAGGCCATGTCCAACCCGGAATTAATGGACATGCTCCACCTCAAAAAATCCAAATCCACCAGAGCCACGAGAGCAAGAGACTTAAACCTCAACACAGATATAAATTGGATGTACTGGAGGGACAGATTCATCACCCAGAGACTCCCGACACTATGGAACAGAATCCCAGTCCATGTGAGGCAGAGCCCCTCACTGACTCTGTTCAAGAGAAATCTTGACGAGTGGATGGGAGATCGTAGGTTTACCCTGGGAATCATCTCTGTATCACTGCTGGACAGAGGCACAGCAAACTAATGGGTATAGTATTCTCATCCTAAGGGGTGGTGAAAGCCACACACACTCTGGCTAAGCTTATAAATGCCCTAGGGCAGATAGCCTAGTATGAACCTATGAACCTATGAACCTATGTACATCTATATATACAAACATAAAAAATAAACCAGTCTAAAATCAACCACCTACTTACATTCTCCATACACACACACACACACACACACACACACACACACACACACACACACACACACACACACACACACACACACACACACATAAATACATAGTCAAAAATGAAACAAAAAAGCAAACAAGAAAATAAAAATAAAGAAAGCAATAAATTAAATATGGATTGCATTATTGCAAACAAAATAATAAATGAGGAAAACTAACCACTGCCAGCCAATCTGCACTTAAAATATGAAGATGAACTAACATAACACAGAAAAACTCTTTTAACATAAAACTCTTTCAAAGTTATCACTTTCCTCTCAAAAATAGACTTCATCAGAATTTGAAATGCAACAACTTAACCCATTTTAAATGCATTTTTTTAATCAAATGATTACCTGTACAGATGGCTCTAAAACACCAATGATATTGTATACCATAGTGTTTCAATTTTAGTTTATTTTAAAATATTTTAAAAATAGTTTTCTCAATTAAACCAGGTGTCAAACATATGCCTAATTTCATTTGTCAATAATATCTGAGGAAAGTAAACTCCTGCTCTGCATCAAATCTTTTATCAGGATAACACACTCTGCCTGGGATTCAGCAAGCTCTGCGTGGCATGCAGGAATAGTCCAAAAGCTGCTGGAGGCAATATGGCCGCAGAGAGATCCAGGAACAAGCTCCCGGGACATGCACAAGCGCTCCTGCAGTATTAGGTTCATAGGTTCATAGGTTCATACTAGGCTATCTGACCTAGGGCATTTATAAGCCTAGCCAGAGTGTGTTTGGCTTTTGCCACCCATTTTAAATTAATTTTGCTATGCGTTTTTTGAGGTTAGTATACTGTGCCTCTGTCTAACAGTGACACAGAAGTGATAGCCAGGGTAAACCTACGATCTCCCATCCACACATCAAGATTCCTCTTGAAGAGAGTCAATGTGGGACTCTTCCTAACCTGGACTGGGATTTTATTCCAGAGTGAAGGGAGCCTCTGGGTTATGAATCTGTCCCTCCAGCATGTCCTATTTATTTCAGTGCTGAGGTTCAAGTCTCTTGAGCGCGTAGCTCGATGGGATTTGGATTTTCTGAGGTGCAGCATGTCCATTAATTCTGGGTTGGACATGGCTTTATACATCAGGCACAGATCGCCTCTGAGCAGGTGGTATGCCACTGAGTAGAGCTGGAGTTTCTTTAACCGGGCAGCATATGGCATCTGTTTGAGCCCTTTGATCCTCTTGGTGAGGTACTTTTGGGGTCTTTCCAGTTGCTGCAGGTGTCTGGTAAGGTACATCCCAAAAGGTGCATTGTATTCAATTATGGGCCTGATGAGGGATGAGTAAAGAGGCGATGACCTCCCTGATCTAGATGTGAATCCCTTCATGATTAGGTGGGCTATATAAAATGTTTTTCTAACCACTTTGGCCACGTGGTTGTCAAATGAGAGATTGCTATCAACTTGGGTCCCCAGGTCCCTAATGACTTCTTCTGTACTTAATGGATTACCACCTATGTGGTAATTTGTGGGCACTTTGTTTTGCCAAAGGGGATGACTATACACTTTTTGGCGTTTAGCTTGAGGCCATGGCTCTGGCACCAGTTGTCTGTTTCTATGAGGCCCTTTTGGAGGATGCTTGTGTTGGCTGGAGAGTTGATTATGGCACCCAGTTTGCAGTCATCTGCGAACTTGGTCAGCCACAGTCCTTCTGTGTTGGCCTGTACCCGAGAAATATATACCGAACAAGAGAGGTCCCAGGACTGAGCCTTGTGGGATGCCACTTGTAACTGGTTTGGAGTCTGACATGGCTCCAGCAATTCTAACCATGTGGGTTCTGTCCTTGAGCCAGTTTGCAACCCATCTAGTGACATAGGGGTTTATATTTAAGCTGGTGAGCTTATCTATAATGCCCGAGTGGGGTATTGTATCGAAGGCTTTTGTGAGGTCCAGGTAGGCTGTGTGGACCACCTTCCCCTCGTCAATGGCCTTGGTGACTGTTTCAAAGAAATCAACCAGGTTTAAGAGGCAGGATCTGCCCTTAACAAAGCCAAACTGGGTAGGATCCAGTGTCTGTAGGTCCCCAATGTCTTTATTTATGAGGTCCATGATGATCCTTTCTATAGCTTTGCAGACCAAGCTAGTCAGGCTTATGGGGCGATAGTTTCCAGGATCCGTTAAGGCACCACCTTTGTGGAGAGGGACCACTGTTGCTGTACGCCACTCTTTGGGTACATATCCTGTAGTAAGGCTAAGATTGAACAGTAGTTTTATGTTTGGGTTTAGCTCTTCTTGGAGTTCATGTAGGGCGCAGCCCGGGACACCATCTGGTCCCATTGATGCTGTGTTTTTGCTTTGGAGAGGCGGCTCTTACCTGAGCATCTGAGATGTCAGGGGCAGCACTCTGTTGGGATAGATATTTGCCCTTTTGGTGGGAGAGGGAGAAGTTTGCACTGAACCTGTCAGCTGGGATGTTGGCAATGTCTGTGGGCTCTGTGTATTTTTGTCATTTTGGACTAATTCTGAGCATATCTGGGAATTCCCACCCAGGTTCCTAACATAACTAAAGAAAGCCTTGTGATTATCCTTAGTGTCCTGTGCAATTTTTCTCTTGAAGCTGGCCTTAGATGATTTTATGAGTGCCCGTAGTTTTTTGCTAATACTGATCAGAGATGCCTTCCCTTTTTGGGATTTTGCTCTATCATGTAGTAGCTTCCTCCTTCTATTGTATAGTTTGTTTATGGCTGGGGTCCACCAGACAGGACTTCTGCCTTTGGAGGATTGGGTCTTGGTTTTATTTGGGATTGCATGATCCATGCATTCCTGAAGGTGTTCATAGAATGTGTTTATAAAGGATTCTGCGGTCTTGGCCGTATTTTCCACAGGCCTGGGGGCTTTGAAGGATTTCGCCTCGGTTTTGAGGCGTGTGAAATTTGCTTTAGAGAAGTTTTTCACTGTGGTTTTCTGGGCAGGGGGTGGGTCGGGATGTGAATATCCAGTGAGATTAGTTTATGGTCTGATCTTACCAGTGAGGGATACACTTCTGGTCTGGAGCATAGTGTCCCCATGTTGGTGATGATCAGGTCCAGTTCGTTTTCCCTCTTGTGGGAGTGGTAACAAGTTGTTCCATAGCATTTGAGTTTATAAATTCTAGGAACCTTTGGGCTAGGGTGTTGGAGCTAGAGTAATGCTCCCAGTCTATGTTTGGGTAGTTGAAGTCGCCCAATATAATGGTGTTTGGAGAGACCTTCATATTTTACAGTATTCTCAGGAAGGCCAAGTGAGGTTCCTGTGTTTGGGAGGGTGGTCTGTAGCAGGTTATAAACTGGAAGGCAGTTTTACCCACAGTTAGTTGCACATGGATAGTCTCTGATGCTTTGTGCTGTGCCACCAACCTGGAGGTGTGGGTATCTTTGACGAATATTGATGCTCCCCCTCCTTTTGTGGTTCAGTCCAAGTTTTGGGTCCGAAAAGCATGGTATGAGGTATAACCTGGTAGTGCTGGGGTGCTCTCGGGAGCCTTGAACCAGGTTTCTGTTACTGCACAGATATCGATGTTCTGCACAGACACAGCTCCTGTATGCTAATTACCCCATTTGCAGATGAAAACCATGCAAATAAGGTGAATTAGAGATCCAGGAAGCTGGCAACCGTCCATACAGGATTAGTGTAACCTGCAGAAATGTATTTGGTTGGTAGCCAAGTACATTTCTGAAAACTACAAAACAGAGCCATGACAGCTCCAAATAAAGGGTGTACATAATGTGGAAGGCATTCCAATGGCCAAATATATGGCCATTGGCATGGAAAACAGTTTCAAAATAGCAAAAAAAAACTTTTATTTATTTGTTTGGCCAATTTCAGCCATTTAAACGTAGGACAGCTTGGTGAAAATGGGATTGGCCCGGAAATAAGACTAAAACCTTGAAAAAACTTTTTTATGCAAAAATTCCAATTTTGCCATTATAGTCAATGGCAGGCAGAAGACAACAAGGCCAGTGAATATTGGTTGCTAAGGGGGAAGGCTCGGTGTCAGACTTGTAACTAGGCATTAGCAGGCAATTCTATGCAAATAAGGGTAATGATACTGAATTACAGATTTTCCCTCATAGCTGGCCTGCACCCAACCGTGTAGGTGCAAGAAAACCATGGTGCAAGCCTAAGAATTAGCTGACATCATAGAGGGCATACTGTAAGTTTATTGAAGCTCTGTGGTTCTGGTTTGCCCATATCTTAGCAGAGCTAAGGAAGGGGGTGTGTCTGAAGCTGCCTAGCAATCTTTACATTGCCTAAACAGGTGTGTGTACCGTGCACTGGGATTTAAACAAAAAACAATTAAACCAGGAAATAGCAGCTCCATTCACATCTGAGCACTGGGTTTGTATGGCACGCTTCTGGGCTTAAACAGGAAGGCAATGGGAAGGGAAAACAGCAGTAGGAAGGTAATCAAGGAAAACTAGCATAGCTGGCAGGTGAAATGTATCAGAATCAGCCAATTACACAGGCAGCAGCCCAGCCCAGCACACTACTATAAACTATGCAAACACCTTTCCCTCTGGTTTTTCCTACAAACTCTACAGCACTGGTGTACACAAACGGGGAAATTTTACCTAACAAAAGCAACAAAATGATAGGGGTTGCATTCGCTCTCATAAATCAACATGTGGAGAGGCTGAGGGTGGTGAGGATGAGAATGCTGATGACCAACCCACAGTGTGGAGAAGGAGAAGAGTGTACTAACCCAGGGTAACCTACCAGAGGCTACATGAGCTGGAGATAGTGGAGTGCTGTAGGGTGGACAGGGACCTCTTACAACAAATTGTTGAGCTGTTGCCAGCCACACCTTACACACAGAACCAACAGAGGGGAATCCACCCCAGTGGATACCAAGGTATGTGTAGGCATAAGAATACTAGCCACAGGTACCTTCCAAAGGCCAACTGGGGATATCATGGGGATCTTACCGGCATCAGCATCCAGGGTACTCCACCAATTCCTGGATGCCATGTCAGCACATGCCAGTAAGGACATATATTTCCTCAACACCCATGATGCATTGACCAGCAATATGTGTCTCTTCCACCAAATAGCAGAATACCCCGAGGTACTGGGTGCCATAGACTGCACACACATACACATCAAAGCACCACCCGGCCTGCAGGATAGGATCTACATAAACCGCAAGAGCTTCCCCTCCATCAACTGCCAGGTCATGTGCGATGCCCAGGGCATTATAATGAATGTGTGTGCTGGCAGCCCTTGAAGCTATCACGACTCCCACATCTGGCATATGACGCAGCTGTACCAGAGATTTGCCAGTGGGGACATCCCATATGGCCACCTAGTGGAGAATGCTAGTTACGCACTGGAGCTGTGGCTGATGACACCCATCAGAAATGCACAAACACCCAAACAAGAACTCCGTAATGAGTCACATGCACAGACCAGACTCATAATAGAGCGTGTGTTTGGGATGCTCAAGTCATAGTTCCAGTGCCTGGACATATCCGGTGGAGCCTTGCAGTACTCACCAGCTAAATGTACCTAAACTGTCATTGTATGTGCCATGCTACACAATATGTTCCTGCGGAAATAGTTGTAGCAGGAACAGCATGAGGCAGGGCCACACAGCACTCCACCATTGCCAAAGCCTGTACAGGCACAGAGTGACTCAGAGGAGGAACAACCTGAGCCTGCCCCAATAGGCAGAAGGAGGCATGCCCAGTATGCCCAGGCCTTGGCAAAGAGGCAATGCATAGCACATACACTGACACGGTAGGAACCCAGGGAATGATACCTCACTCCAACTCGCACATACAGTAAAAGGGATGCCAAACATGACACAACCTGTACTTAACCATGTGTAGGGATTGTACTATGTGCATCCGACATAGTCAGCCCTCCAGTACCATCCTCAGTATTGGCACAGCCACTAGGTAAGTCATACTCATTATCAATTGCTGAATATAGTAGTATGTTCTGCTAACTGTATCAATGGTATGGATATGAGCATGTTAGAGAACTGGGTGGCTGACTGGGATGCCAGCAGATAGTAGACACCTATATCAGCAGCATTCAATCCTTAACAAATACTGGTGTCAACATAGTAGGCAGTACTAGACAATGTGACAAAACCCACTACAGGACATGTGGTGGGCCAAATGTGTGTCCATAGGATACACACACATGCATGTCAGTGAGGCCCACATACCTAACAACAGTCTCAGCCAGCAGGACAGGTGTAGACAAATACAAAGAAAGGCTGTGCTAAGGCCTCTGATTGATGGCTATGGAGAACAGACCACCTTCAGACCTACACAGACAGACTACAACAGGGTCAGGCAGAGGGATGTTATTTCTGAAGGGTAAGAAGTCTGAAACTGAAATGTAGGTCAATTAAACCTAAGAATTGTAGTTCACTGATATGCCTCTAGTCTGCATGATAGGTCAGAATGCAGAATGAAATGGAGTACCTGAAATACCAGTACAGTCATAGCAAATGTTTACAATTGTCAGGTGTGCCCCCCCCCCCCCACACACACACACACACAATCTTATGTAGAAATGTAGTAACATGTATTTGTAGGTATAATAACAGTGGAGCACAGATTACCTGAGCTGGCCAAAGTAGCAGGATAGATTGTAGCACATGTACAACATGCAGGGCTCTGTGTGTTATGTTGGTCTGTGTTGTATATTGTGTGAAAGTGATCAGCATGTAGGCATTGAGGGTGTGGCCCGGTGGCCAATGGCCAGTGCTGTTGATGACAGGGCCAAATTCTCACAACTGCAGTGTCAAACACAATGCATCCCAGCAAGACATAATCCAGCAGTAATCCATACTAATTGTTCAGATGTAATATCTGTCACCATCTGAAAGTTGGACATGTCATGAATGTGGGCCCAGACATACAAACAGTACACAGGTGGAAGTACCCTAGACAGAGAGTGTATAAAATGTTACTGTCAAATGGACCCATCTTTGGGATTGTACATACAGGTTAGCAGCGCATTAGTTGGCTGTGTAGTATGGAATACTTATATCGTCTGGCCAAACACTGATAGACCACAAAAGGCACAGGTATGAAGTACTGAGAAACTGCTGATGTCCCTGTACAAGCCAGCATACGTGGAATGCCCCAAGTATATCTGTGAGTCAGTTGCAAGTAGCTTCCAAAGCACGCATTTACCCAGCTCACCCCACCATCAGCCACAGGTACCACACAGGTCTTATCCCTGCTGGTGGGAATGAGTACAATATGACCCCCACCTCTGTATGGGAATAGCCACAGAATGCAGCATGCTGAAGAGGTGTCCCCTGCAGGTGTGTCCCTAGCTGTAAGCACAGCCCTGCCAGCACCCACACCAATGGATCAATAAGGACAGAAACTATTGACATTAACACCTTGCACACCTACTCTGTCAGCCCAGAGGAATATAGTGGCTTGCAGCCTGGGAGTGTTGGCGTGACACAATGCACTGGCCTCATACAGATGGACTGCATCACTACCAAATGCCCTCCAGTCCTCTGTCAAAGGCCTGTGTCTCACCCATACTGCCAATGTATGTTATCTCATGGTCTCCCAAATAACAACATAACAGTCCGCAGAACACAAATGCAAGGCCATGTAGACAAATCCCAGTACCATGTCCACCATGTCCTACTGCATGAACTGTGGACCAACCCCTAAATACTGCTGGGATGAAGTGATAACTATAGGGTTACTTATCTGATAATGTTTGCATAATCTTTTGAAGAGGATAGAAAAATGGGGGGGGGGTGGAATCATGGACGCAATGGATAGTGTGAAGTCTGAAACTCAAATGTGTGCACATACTATCCCTGCCTGCAAACACAGGAAAAGGTGGCTACAAACCTGCTTGTAAACCACAATATAAAGGGGTAATGACCAGAAATATGAGCCTTGCCTCTGGGTAAGCTGTGTGAATCTGTACAGCTGTGAGGTATGGCCACAGCAGGATACAGCTATACTGTCACGTCGATTGATGTACAAGCATGGGATCCTCAGCCACCACAGTACCAAGGTGCTGAACCATTTACACAGACCCATCAGCAAGTGTCTGAAGCTCCCCCTCCAGAATGGCATGATTGTGCAAGAATATGTAGGCCGCAGACCACAATACCGGACACAGCTTTATTCTTCTGTTCCCCAGGAAATTACTGCAAGCAAATATGTATACCTGTCAGTGGCTGATGACATAAAACATCACAGTGTAAAACAGTGCATATGTCTGAATATCACTGCTAACACCAAAACCATGTACCAGAAGCAGCAGAGACACAATTAATTACAGTATTCCACTATCCTTTGCCCATTGTGACTCCATATTGTCAACCGATCTACAGATATCCTGCAGAAACAGGTTTCTAGCTGTAGGTGTAGAACACAAAATCCTGCACTAGAGTACAACTTCCCTTGAATGGGTTCACACATTTAATACAGCAGGTTATACTGTGCATGCTCCCACACTTAGAGAAATGAAGCCCATGTCTGACAACAAAATACTGAAAGGTCATACTGAGCATGCTACCACACTTGCAGAAATGAAGCCCATGTCTGGCGACAACAATGGACTATATATATCTGTCAGTCACAGATGTTTGTGCACACACTCCACATTGCGCACCAGTCATGCTTTGCTCACACATAGGATAGGAATACACACATATATCCAAGAACAACACACTATAGCCAAACATACATAGATGTGTGGAAGAGAGTGACAGACAGTGACAAAGAGCTTCCCACCATGAGGCTGTCCCACCCAGCACACATCCAATTGGCCAATAACACTTGATGTGCAAATGTCAGTCACTGTAGACATTTGCTTCTGGTATCCCTCAACACTATAGTATCTGTGGTGCTTGTGATAACTGTGTAGCATGACTGTACAAGTCATTATGCATCTAGCAGTTGTATACACATTCCTGTTAAATGTAAACCTGTGTGTGACTGAGTGTTGTGTGTGCTTCCAGATAAATGGTTTATGGCCCATTCACACACACTGCACTCCCCATTGCCCTACTTTGGCAAGCCTGCTGATGTCATTCACCTTGAAATACACCTTTGGGGAAGGAGTAGCCCTGTAAGCTCAGTGGTGTGTGCAATAACTGTGTAATGCTATAGTGTAATGTACTAGTTAGGTAGGAGTTCTAATCCCAGACATGGCAACTGTGAGACTCTTTGTGTGTGTGTGTGTGTGTGTGTGTGTGTGTGTGTGTGTGTGTGTGTGTGTGTGTGTGTGTGTGTGTGTGTGTGAAGGGAGAAATGCTTTTGAGGCCATTCACAGTCACTACATTTTCCATTGCCCTACTTTGCCAAGCCTGCTGATGTTGTTCACTTTGAAATGCACCTTTGGGGAAGGAGTAGCCCTATAAGCTCCATGGCACATGCTGTAATTGCATAATGCTGTAGTGTGATGTAGGAGTTCTAATCCTAGACATGGCAACTGTGAAACTCTGTATGTGTAGGGATCAATGCTTTTGAGGCCATTCACGGTCACTACATTTTTCATTGCCCTATACTGGCAAGCCTGCTGGTGTCATTCACCTTGAAATACACATTTAGGAAAGGAGTAGCCCTATAAGCTCCATGGCACATGTTATAACTGCATAATGCTATAGTGTGATGTACTAGTTATGTAGGAATTCTAATTCCAGACATGGCAACTGTGAAATCTTCTTTGTGTGGGTGTGTGTTTGTTTGTTTGTCTGGGTAGGAATCAATGCTTTTGAGGCTATTCACAGTCACTACACTTTCCATTGCCCTCATTTGGCAAGCCTGCTGATGTCATTCACCTTGAAATACACCTTTGGGGAAGGAGTAGCCCTATAAGCTCTGTGGCACATGCTGTAACTGTGTAATGCTGTTTTGTGATGTACTAGTTAGCTAAGAGTTCTAATCCAAGATATGGCAACTGTGAAACTCTGTGTGTGTGTGTGTTTGTCTGTGTAGGGTTCAATGCTTTTGAGGCCATTCACAGTCACTACACTTTCCATTGCCCTACTTTGACAAGCCTGTTGATGCCATTCACCTTGAAATACAACACTGGGGGAAAAGCAGCTCTATAAGTTCTGTGGTGTGTGCTACAACTGAGTAATGCTGTAGTGTGATGACTAGTTAGGTAGGAGTTCTAATCCTAGCCATGGCAACTGTGAAACTCTGTGTGTGTGTGTTTGTTTGTGTGGGTAGGAATCAATGCTTTTGAGGCTATTTACAGTCAATACACTTTCCATTTCCTAATTTGGCAAGCCTGCTGATGTCATTCACCTTGAAATACACCTTTAGGAAAAAGTAGCTCTATAAGCTCTGTGGCTCATGCTATAACTGTGTAATGCTGTAGTGCGATGTACTAATTAGGTAGAAGTTCTAATCCCAGACATGGCAACTGTGAAACTCTGTGTGTATGTTTGTCTGTGTAGGGGGTTAATGCTTTTGAGGCCATTAACAGTCACTACCCTTTTCATTGCCCTACTTTGGCAAGCCTGCTGATGTCATTCACCTTGAAATACACCTTTGGAGAAAGACTAGTCCTACAAGCTCTATGGTGATTGTGATAAATGCAGAACACTGTAGTAGCAATACATAACTAGATAGGGGTCTGAATCTCAGTACTGTCAAGCGTGTTTGTGTGTGTTTGTCATCAGTATCCTGGGTGGCGGTAGCTGTGATTGTGTAATAACAGGACTCATTGTGGGGTGGGTTTTGCAACTTTCTTATGTGGAGGACCTATTATATGTCACAATGTCCACCTTACAAGGACAACGGATGTCAAACAGCAGAGAGGCTGGTGTAGACAATCCATACCCTTACCTGTGACATTATAGATTGGGGAACAGTATAGGCAACCCTTCTATTACCCAGAGAACACTTTCCACCCATGTCTCATACACAAACACACTTTGCTAGGCAACAACCACTATGTTGGTAGTTCCCTGCATATTGCCCACAGATACTAACCATGGTGTGATTGCAGTGGACTAAAGAGGACATGGTACCCTGTTCCATTCCTACAATAGGCAAATAATTCCTTACAGTGGTCCTTTGCTATGTTCCCCACTGGATACCTGCGGCAACTGTAGAGTCAGCAAATGTAACCCAAAAAGGAAATACCATGCCTTATACACATGCCCTGTATGGACAGATGCCACTAACACCAGTGGATATCTGTATCATGCTGTCAGTGTAGGTGCAGGATCAACCCCAGTTCCATAGCTAGTTCTCACCACATGAGCTCAGGAATGCCACATCAGATGATAACAACCTGTCCAGACAACATTCCCCAGACACCCCAGGTACACTTCCACATGTCACAGAATATGCATGTGGGACATGTGCTCATCCCAGACACTGTCCATGTTATGGAATATAGAACATATACATGGCAAGCATTGCGCAGCACTGAACACCCACAATAGTAACCCAGATGAGTGGATGGTGAATGCAATACCCACCTGTGTGGGCCAATCCAGGGACTACACCTCTGAGCTACACTGCAAACCATTGTCCTGTGTCCTGATGCCAAGGTATACCCTTTACCTAGCCTCGCACAGCCTTCTGGCACAGTCAACCACTACACACCTATGAAGCAATGAATCCATGTATGTCAGTACTGGTAAATCTGTGTCTGTGTGTGTGTGGAGATTAATGATTTGGAAGCCATTTACACTGACTACAGCTCCCATGGCCCTACAAAAGCATGCCTTCTGATGTCAGTCACCTTGACATACCCTTTGCCCATATATCAGCCTGATAACCTCTGTGGTGCATGTGATACCTGTGTAATACTGTAGTGTAGCAAACTAGTTAGGAATTCTAATCCTGACCCTGCCAACTGTGATAATGTGTGTGAGTCCCTGAGAGAGTGTGGTCATGTCGTCCTTGACACCTGCTTTTGTAGACAGGCACATGTACGACACCTACCTCATCCCTCCTTTAGCACTGTTGCTGATGTCACTAACCTTCAAATATACCTTTGGACAACTCTCCTTCATGTAAGCTCTGTGGCTCATGTAATAACTGTATAAAAATGTAATAGTGATACATAGTCAGGCAGGGATTTGAAACCCTGTACTGGTAAGTGTCTGACACAAAAATGCTTAGCTCTTGCTCTCCTACCCCCCACCCTTTCTTATTTTGTCTCTGTCTGTCTCTCTCACTCCCTCTCTGGTGGATGTGGAAAAGTACACCTGTTTGTTTAGGCAGCAGCTTCTGTTTTGTAAGTGATGCTCATGATCAGCTGATGGCCTGTGCATGAATTGCAGTCCCCCACTAGCTGATTGCAGGTGGAACAGCTGTGGTAACATTCCCATAGCCAATTGCATAGAAACAAACTCCTATGACTAAGCACTTCATGTGGGTGTTGGCCCTTTTCATTCAATGTGAGCAGGACTTCATGTTGGTGTTTGGCAAACAGCATCACAGAGGGTAGTGGGACATACCTCTTACAACATACACTGTGGAGACAGGCCAACAAACAGGAGGGGGATGTTCCAGACATGAGGACAGAATGTAAGTATTGCTCTTCTACATTTGAAGTAATGTTGGTTTAACAGGGTTTGTGTGGATATGGCTGGTCTACATCATTTAATACCTGTCATGACAGTGTTATGTGGTAGAGGAAACTCTCACCTGTAGGGCTTTCTGTAGACTGGCCAGTGTTTGGAGTCTTACATGTGTTGTGTTACTCCTAGATGACCTATCTTTAGAAATGCATTAGCATAGTCTGAGGATTGGAGTCAGTACATGGTGACAGCCATGAGAGTTACTGACTTCATATCCCTCAGAAGACATATGTCACAACAAACCCTGTTACACCAGTAAATGTATGAGTTTATCAGAACAACATGTCAATATTAGCCCTGTGTTAGTTCCTCCAGCCGCAACTCTGTCAACCTTTGTACATATGTCATGCAGTACGAGGTGCATATGTTTAGTACACCATTATTTATTGACATCATTCCTTTTTTCAAAACAGGTTTATAGTTTTAACATATAAGAGAAATATCATAACAATTTTATACAAGTAATTAAAAATAGGTATTATTATAATATTCAACAAAACAACTAAAGTATTTACAAAGACATCCACTACAATCAGATCAATTAATTAAACTAAAATACCATGCTATTGAAATTAAAAATGTTTTAACAAATTTTGTAAATTATCCCATACAATAAAATAAGATGTTTTTCTATTTGTTCTAGTCCTAATTGTGTTTATTTCCATATGGCACACTATATTCATAACATTTTTAAATTCATTGAACGAAGGAGGTGTATCTGAAATCCAATTTCTAGTTATTATTTTCCTAGCCACTGCTAGAATAGACCATAACAAGGGAAGCTTAACCTTTTAACACTTTGAGGTACAGGTGAGTTGAATAATATAAGAGATTTAGAAATAATGAAATTATCTGTAAAAGAGCCTGCAAAAATTCATTAATTGACTTCCAGTATTCTTTCAATTTTATACAGTCATAAAACATATGAGCCCAGTCAGCATTAATTTCTACATTACATCTCTTACATAGATTATCTTTATTATTTATTTTATTCATCATCAAAGGTGTATAAAAAGATCTATGTAAAAATTTCCATGTATAAAGTCTCCAGACAATGGAAGACGTAGTTCTATAAGCAGATTCCAATATATCTTGTTTATCTTGTTGATTTGGTGGGTCCCCATTAATAGAAGTGAAATAATTCCAGTATGAATCTACACTGTAAAAAGTTTCTTGTCTGATAACTTTATGTATGTATGAAAGTTTACCTTTATCAGAAACTTTATGTTATAAATTTAATATCAAGTAATCAATCAGTGTTGGAATAGATTCTTTAACAGTTATAGACATTAAATCTATTTTATTAATGAGATGTTGTCTAAAGGTCTGAACCTCTAACCAGCAAGTTTCTCTTAGATCAAATTCTTGTTTTAAGAAATCTAGATTTTTAACTTTATTATCAGATATCAACTGATACCAGTACTTTAGATCATTATCTATAGCTAAATGAGTTCCTTCAGAAGTAGATGACAAAAGCATACCCTGAGTATACATTATAGGAAATACAATAACATTCTATTCCCTATACTTAGGGTGCATGAATATAAAGTTATGATAACTAATAATAATATTTAATGGGTAACAAACCATATGTTTAGGTGTAATAGGTGAAGTACAAAATTCCTTTAGTAACCATAACATGGAGTTATTTACAATCATATTTTTATGTGTTAAGGAGATTTTCATGAAGTGTATACTAATTAGCTCCCAATAATCTTTCCATTTTGTGACATATGACTGATCTATTAATAAAGTAATAACTTTTACAATAGAAGAGATAGTATATAAATTAAAGTCTGGAAAAGAAATACCCCTTGAGACCAGCTATTAGTATGTTTCTTTAATGCAATCCTAGGTCTATTAGGTGCCCATAAGAAATTTAACATTAGTGTGTTCAGTTTCTTGATAATTATTTTTGTAGGTGGAAGTATTATTGATTGTATTAAGTATAAAATCTTGGGGAATATTATCATTTTAATAATTGTAAGTCTCTTCTCCATAGTAAAAACATATTATTCCAGGTATTAAAAAGATTTTGTATATTAAGAAAACAGGTATTATAATTATTATATATAGTAGATTTAATATC
>NC_056730.1:261560584-261610584 GCF_019279795.1 Protopterus annectens
TTAGGAATAGCATTTGAAGAACATATAAACTTTTAAAGGAAAAAAAAATGTATCAAATTACTGACCTTATTTTTCCTCTTCAGAAAGAGAAACAAGTTAAATCACAGCTTGCCATTAAATCTCCAGATATTTTGACTAGTTATGAAACAAAACATTTCTTTGCACACAGAGAATAACTTTGATTAAATCTTTTACAAAATATTTGTTGCTTCGTGGAAATACAGGAACTATATTTAAAAAGATTAATAATAAAATAAAATGATGAGAGAGAAAAAAACATAGTACAAATCATTTGTTTTTAGTCTCTTCTTCTTCTCTGAAGTCTTCCACAGTTTCAGTTGCCAGTCTCTTTAACGAAGGACTAGCCCATTCCATTTCTTCTATTTTTTCCAAAATCTTATTTTTTTTGATAAACAGTAAAGCAGAGTCTAAGTCATCGAAAATTTTAGGACCATCAGGAAGAAAGATTTTAAGCTTGGCAGGAAACAGAAGGTATGTTTTAAACTGTGCTTTTTTAAGCTCCCTTATTAGTGGCAGAAAAACTTTTCTTTTAGCTAATACCATGGAAGAATAGTCATTGTCAAAATGCACAGTTATTTCATTAATCTTAACAGGAGCTTTAGCCCAAGCAGATTTAAGAACCATCTCTTTATCAAAAGATGATAGAAATCTAACTATAACTGATCTAGGATAGTTTTTGTTAGAGTTAGTATTAGCTATAGATCTATGTGCTCTTTCGATACCAAAAGAGAATGCTTCTGATAAATCTAAAGTTGTTAAAAAAGAAGTAATATTGTTACCTTCAATATTTTCTGGCAGTCCAAAAATCCTAATGTTATTGCGCCTAGATCTATTTTCCAGGTCATCCAGCTTTGTTTGTAAATGTTTATTTTGTTTCAGCAGAAACTCAATGTTGATTTCCTCTTCTTGTATTCTATTTTCCATGTCATTCACAGCTTCTTCTATGCCTGTCATCTGGATCTTCTGTTGTTGCAGGTCCATATGTAACAAGTCTATTTGTTTTGTAGTTTTTTCTATGAAAGTGTCTATTTTAGTATCCATTTTATCCATCTTAGCAGTAGCTGGACTATAATTATCAGAGACTGAAGTTCTTTCTTGATGCTGGAGTCTTGAGAATTTGTCTTACTGGAACTCATTTCAGACTGATAAACTGACAGGAAAATTTCCAAAGTAATTTCTGACAGGAATATTATTAAGATTTCCTTTCTTTTTTAGATATAGTTCAAGAACTATATAAAACAAACATATTTAGAAAGAAAATTACTTCAAAAATTAATTTTTTAAGTAATTAATTCCTGTCAATGTAATGAAATTGGTGGAGCTGAAGAAATCTGCTGCTATCCTGTGTTCATCCTTGGCCACGCCCCCTACTGACATCATTCCTGATAACAAGCCAGTAAGATATCAGACTGCTAGACATGTTATGTATAGCAGGGCTTATATTTGAGGAAAAACACTGGACATTATGTTGTAGTGTGTACTGTAGTGAGGACTGTGTACTTATGGTGATTGTTGACAGAGTGTGTATTGCGAATATGTACCTTGGCCTGTGTACACACTGTGGTAGATGTCATTGTTCTTGGTCCTGTTCTATTTGATGTTGCATACTGCTCCAGTGTATGGTACCCTATCGGCGTACATGTTTGTAGGGCCAAACCCACACATGTCCCATACCACAGTCAGGCATCGGAATACACTGTGTATTGGCCCAGTATATGTAGGGTTAGTGTGCAAATGGCACAAATGAGGATGATGTTGATCAGACAGTCTATATACTGTAATATTAAGCACACTTACCATATGTGGCTGTGTTCAGATTGGTTGTGGGTATGCGCTTTCACACAGGAGTCTTTTACTCCATGCTGTTACATGCCTGTAGAGACTGCTATATATGCAGGTACATGTGTATTCCCCCATACGAAATGTAGGCCAGTGTTGTGGCAGTCTGACTGTAGTTTGCACAGTGCTTTGTGACATGCTTAGCAGCTCAATGTACTTACCAGTGTGATGCTATGTCCAGATATTTGTCAGATGTACTGCTGTCGGGCCACCATAACAGTTGTGTATTTCTGACAAAGCAGTGGGATGCTGTACAGATGTATGTCACTAACTAGTGGGTGGTATGTGGGCTTGTGACCTCTTCTCCTCCAGTTATTATGTGTCAGGACAGACAGGAGTGTGTGAATGCATAAACTGTGTGAGCATATCTATTCCAGTATTTACGTGATATCCCCATTTACATGCCTGTAAACATCCACTTTGTCAGGCTTGGTCCACAAATCTTGCACTAAGAGGTTCTGTGTATACCTCTGGACTGACCAGAATGTGTCAGACTGTCCACATTTATTGGTCATATCTCTGCTGTATTCCAAAGGACCATTACTGTGATATCTGTGGTACTGTACTATGAAGATCTTAGGATGTCTGTCAGTAACTGATGGCGTACATGTCAATATCAGATGTGACTTCCCACACACAACATTTCTGTTAAGACAACCCCTGTTACAGTAGCAACAGTCTATATTTATACCTGTAATACCTACATGACATGCCCTTGCACTACGAGGTTGCGACTATTGATGCTGAGGTATGACTCCACTACATGTTCTGGACATATGTTAAACATGTATGTGTATATATAGATAGTGAGATACACACACACACACATATGTATATATATATATATATATATATATATATATATATATATATATATATATATATATATATATATATATGTATATACACACACAGTTCCCAAACCATGCTCCAGCACAGTAAACCAAAAAAGTGTAGCAGGAAATAAATAAATCTCGGAAGTCACAAAATACTTATTCCTCCATGTTTATTCAGCTCCATAGTCCAAACCACAGACCGGTTTCACCCACTGGCGTTATCAGGGTAATAACCCACAATGCAAACCTTCAGATAAATAGTGCTACCCTTAAAGTCACAGTGCATGTATATCACTTATATATCAAGCATTAGTACTCAGCCCTATAACAGTCGGGCATTATGAATTGTTACATTACATATCAGATTTTTTAAACAAACTAAAAGCCAGAAATGTTCACCAATGGTCATTTAGGCCCGATTTATGAAGGGCCCCCAAATTAATGATCCATCAATGCCCCTTACTGGTTAATATCTTATGTTTTATGTTGTCATTATTAACTGTTGAGTCAACTCTATAAATACCAAGAAACAGAAAATGGGCCCCCTTATGTATAAGTTTGTGCTTAAATAATGCAATTCTAGCCCTTTGACAATTTATGTTGCTTAAATGCAATGCTATCCTCTGTTTTAGGGTACATGAAGTTTGTCCTACATAAAATGCACCACATTGGTACACGGCCAAATATATGACCCAAGTGCTGGTGCATGTTATCAAACTTCTAATTTCATAAACTTTTGCGGTGTTAACTGAAGTGAATGACTGCATTTTTATATAAGCTTACAATACTTACAACATCCACAAAAAGAACTACCCCCTCTGGATTGATAAGTGTGTCTTGGTATTGACTGACCTTTCTTAAAAGAAGCAAAATATTGACTCAAAGATTTCCCTTTCCTATATCCAAATTGACAAACATTACCAAACAAGTTGGAGAATCTGTGTTCAACACATGCCAATATTTGTTAATAATAGTCCTAACCTTGTATGTATTGCTACCATAGGTGGTGATAAATCTTGGGGTATTTGAATGAGACTCTCCCTTGTCCTCAGCCTCATTTAATAAATTAGTTCTCGGTTTCTTTTTAGCTTGTTCATATGCTTGGATTATGGTAGTTCTTGCATAGCCCCTACTAATAAATCTAGATTTTAAGTCTGAAGCTTGTATTTCAAAATCTCTTTCTTCTGAGTAATATTTTAACTCTATGGAACTGTGCTAACTGGATGTTGTGGATGGTGTGGGGTGGGTGACAACTCTCTGCATGTAATATTAAGTTCTTGGAAAAAGGCTTTCTGTACATATTGGTAATTATAGTACCATCAATAGCCTTTGTGACTGTAACATCCAAAAACTCAATAGTAAAAAGTTCCAGTTTACCTATAAACTGTAAGCCATATGCATTCTGGTTAAGATACCCCTGAAATCGCTGCCATTCTGTCTTTGACCCTCCTCACACCACCCAACAATCATCTAGATATCTACGCCACATTAATAACTGGGTATGGAACTCATGTTCACCATAAATGTACTGGTTTTCTAAGAAACCCATGAATAGATCAGCATAGATGGGGGCAAAAGTTGCCCCCATCGCTTTTCCTTTCAACTGCAAATGTCATTGCCCTTCAAATGTGAATGCATTGTGTTCCAAAACCAACCTCAATAGTGACAACAGAAAATTCATCTCCTTGTCAGCATGGATTCCCGACTGCTGCATCCAATATTGTACCGCTGTAATACTCCCCTCATGGGGTATACTAGTGTACAAGGACTGCACGTCTAATGTACCTAAGTAATCTGTATTTGAAACCTGTAGATCATCCATAAGTACTAGAAACTGTTTAGTATCTTTTATCCTAGCTCTGACTAAAGACAAAAGTGGTCTTAATTTAAACTCCAAATATTCAGACAGGTGTTCAGTCAATGAACCCCTGCCTGCTACTATAGGTCGTCCAGGGGGACTTATTAGAGATTTGTGGATTTACCGGACTAAATAAAAATATTGGGAAACCGGAAGTTCAACAGTCAGATGTGACAAAAATTGGGCTGGAATAACATGAGCCTCCTGTAAAAAAACATCTATCTTATGTTTTAAACCCCTTATTGGGTCTAAGGGGAGGGCACAATAGGAAATGGTATCTGTCAATTGTCGTAATGCTTCATACTTATACTGGTTTCTGTCCCATATAACTAATGCCCCTCCTTTATCAGCTCCTACTATAACAACCTGATCATTGGAAACCAATCAACTGAGAGCCTTCCGTTCTTCAACCCCAAGATTATCACCTGAAGGACAAAAAATTGAGGCCTGATTAAAATACAAATCATGCATAACAAGTTGTTCAAATTTTCTGACTGTGCTATGGTACTGAGGTTGAAAGGTATACGGTGCAAAATGAAAAGATTGATTTACATTATAAACTGAATCACTATGTTGATGCATAAACTGATACTTCAAATTAAGCAGTTTACTAAACCGCTTAACATCATGTATAACATCCTATTGAGAGACATAAAATGATGGTACATATCCAAGATCTTTATTAAGCAAACTTAACTCACTTTGTGAAAAATTATTCTCGGTTAGGTTTATAACCAACTGATTCACTTCACTAGAGTCCAATGATGTTAAACTCCCTTCTGTTCTTCCTGTAGTCAGGCCTGGAAGGCCTGCTTCAATTCCATTAGCATTGGATTTTCAATGCTTGCGACCTCCCCTTCTAAAGGGCTTTTGTACCTCTTGGAAGCAGGTGACACACTCCCCCTTGCTTCAACCATCTCTGATTCAGAATCTGTATTGGCTACGCTAGGTGAACCTTCAGACATACTGGACATGTTATTCCTCAAAATAGACCTAACCCTCTTACTTTTAGGACTATTTGAAACAGTTGAATCACTGAAATGTACCCCCCATTTAGGCTTCTTCTTAACATAAACCATCTCGTTCTTAAAGTCATTTAAGTCTCTGGTTTATTTTTTTAATTTTTCGCCCCTATAACTCCTTTTCAAATTTGTCCATGTCAGCCAAAAAAAACACATACATGTCTTCATACTTTTGAGTCCCTTCAAAAATTTGAATACGTTCCTGGGTAGCTTTTAATTTAACCATACCCTCAGGTAACTGCTTGTCATAATGTTCAATCATCAGATTAATAAACATATTTGATGCAGTTAGTTGAACAGCCTTCCATTTTTTCATAAAGGACTCATCTTCTGTACCCATGCAGGGTTCTACACAGACCTTTAATCCTTGTGGTGCTATATTGGCCTGTGAATATGCTCTCAACAGTTTACAATGCCAGACCATAGCATGTACCTTTTTGGAACACTCAGTTAACTGTTTGAAATGTTGTAACAAATCCATATGTCCCTGCTCCAGTGTTTCTTTGCTGGTAGCATGTACGCTGGTAAAAAAGGAGCAATCCTCCTTGTCAGCTGCTAATGCACTCATTAAATAATGCCCGACTGTTACAGGGCTGAGTACTAATGCTTGATATATATGTGATATATATGCACTGTGACTTTAAGGGTAGCACTATTTATCTGAAGGTTTGCATTGTGGGTTATTACACTGATGACGCAAGTGTGCGAAACCGGTCTGTGGTTTGGACTGTGGAGTTAAATAAACATGGAGGAATAAGTATTTTGTGACTTCCGAGATTTATTTATTTCTTGCTACACATTTTTGATTTACTGTGCTGGATCATGGTTTGGGAACTGGGTTATTGGCTCCGAGCACGTTAAGGGCTGCAACCCGCACCAGCGGTTTGGGATATATATATATATATATATATATATAGATATATATATATATATATATATATATATATATATATATATATACACACACACACACACACACACACACACACACATATACATATATATATATATATATATATATATATATATATATATATATATATATATATATATATATATATATATATATATATATATATATATATATATATATACATAAATATCTATATATATATATATATATATATATATATATATATATATATATATATATATATATATATATATATATATATATATATATATATATATATATATATATATATATATATATATATATATATATATATATATATATATATATATATATATATATATATATATATATCTATATATTTATATATATATATATATATATATATATATATATATATATATATATGTGTGTTTTTTTTAAGTGGGTTTGCATGTGTTTGTGTGACAGTAAGCACTGCTAATGTGCTATTAAATATACAGACGCTTACACCATGTAAGCATCACTTACAAGTGAGCAAATGTGCTTAGCATTTATATTGTAGCAATGCTGAAACCTGCTAAGCATGGCTCAGCCCTGGTAACCAGTGCTCACATTCCAGTCTTATAAAATGGCATGGTAATGACATCTTTAATAAGTGTATTTAATTCCATGTACATATTATGTGTCTATGTGCTGTCATTACAGTAGCAAGGGGTGTGAGTCTACTGTCTGGGACACCAGAGTATATATGGCTTGTACAGCACTCTTTTCCATTTGAATGTGTTACATAAATGGGTAGTATCCCAAGTTATATGCAGTCACACTGGCATGTAGTGTATCATTATGTTACTACTGTTGACAGTGCTTTCTCAAGTAAGAGTAGATTTTAGATTGTAGTACTGGAACCAAACACCCCTGCATGAAAATATGGACTCTGAGTCCTCACTGTCGTGTTCTTGGAGTATGAGCTGTGTCTCATTAATTATTTCCTACTGGATATTGATCTGACATGTGGATATTAACTGTAGACTTCTGTGTGTATAGCACATGTCCGTGAGGACTGTTGGCATGTAGTAATGACATAACTATCGGTGTCAGCTGTCTATCTGTCAACACATTCATCCTAATGCATAACCAGTTGGCTAGCTGATGTCTGTGTGTCCTCAGTGCAGATGTGCAGATATCAGGTATCCATCTTGGCTACTTACAGGCAATCTATGCTTGACTGACACTGACATCCCTGCCAAGCTGTGTTATGAATGCCACAGCTAGGAATCCACACCCTGTCAACTCCACATGCCATATATACCTCAACTAAACTACCACAGTCAACAGAACATGCTTGCGTGTAGGCCTCCAAGACAGACACTGACCATATTATGTAATACATGTTGCATACATGTCAACTGGAGCACCTCACTGGCCCTCTGCAAGAGGCAACCAGATGATTGGATGTGGCATGTAACTCTCACCCTGAGGATCACCCCTTTGGTATCTGTTGATAGATGGCCTGCTGGCACATGGTAGGTGGTTTGATACGACTGTACACACCCCCCTACACTTCCCATCTCTCCATGGACAATAGCCTGGTACACACCTATGACCACCTGCACCAATGGACCACGGTACTGACAAATGTGTATGTATGCACTACTGAGAAAATCAATGTCTTTGTGTTTGTAGACATGCAGTTGGGAATACCCTGAGGCCCTTCACACCCACTGCACCCTCCATTGCCATAGTTAGATGTGGCTGCTGCTGTACCTTGTTACACTCTTCTCCCAAATGGCTACCTGGGGCCTGCAGAACCAGCACAACACTGTTGTACAAATGGGTTGATAGGCAAGGGATACCCGCTGAGTTCTGGCAAGTGTGTATATGTGTGCATATGTGTATATTTGTAGGATACAGCATTCTGAGGCCACATTCTCCTAATACAATATGCCTTGCCACACAGTATTGGGGATAGTGATGTTGCTGACCATAGGAGAGCCATGTCAATGCATCACCATACTATCCCTGTGGGTTGGGAGGATGGCCTAATGGTTAAGGTGTTTGACTTACAAACACAAGGAGCACGGTTCGAGTCTCCCAATGGATAATTGGCTAGGCTTCAAAATGGCTCGCAAGGGCATTTAGCCTAGTACTAATCTATGAACCTATGAACCTATGTGCATTAGATGCATATCCCTGTAGTAGCACTCTTGGGATAGACAAGGAGTTGTATTGCAGTCCTGGTTAATGTGTGATTTTGGGTATATTAGAGTGTTATCATGGGTTTCAGTGCATACAATATCCACTGTGGGGTGTGGGTGCTGGGTGTACTGTCTTTACACCATGGTACCCTAAATAAATGTCCCTTATTCCACTGTATGGGGACCACTGTCACCATCAACCATACAGGTAACTGATAACACTATCCATGTAGTTATGCATGTGCTGTGTGCAACTTATCTGTAACAGAATGGGCACACTGACAAGGTAGTTAGCACTGATAAAACCAGGTCTCTCAGATGTGTATAGTACTGTTATGTGTTTGTCAATGTGTATATGTCAGTATGCCACACTATGTATTGTCCACAAACAACCATTACATCCCTCATTACCATACTGTACATGCCTGGGGATGTTCTTCACGTAACATGTGACCTGGAACACACCTCACCCTAAAAGCTGTGTGGTGTGTCCAATTAAGGCCACACACATCAATAGCACTACATACCTAGGTAGGGGTTCTACTCCCAGTGTTGTCAAGTAAGATTGTGTGTGTATGTGAAGGAATCTACTTCCATTTGCAGAATATACATGTCCCAGGAGGTCATCTATCCAAGAACTGCCTGGCATATGCTAACATTTCACAGGTATCATCCTGTGGAAATACATTCCATCACAGCTAGTGGCAGATGTGTAAATGCCCTCTTTCCCACTGTATAGGTGTACAGTGATACTGTGGTTGGTAGATATAAATATATATATATATATATATATATATATATATATATATATATATATATATTTAGTTGGATGTGGCTCTTGTGGACACAGCCTCCATCATTGCAGTTGCTGTTGAGTTTATCCCCCCTCATACTGTACAGTTCATGTTAACAGGTTAAGTAGTTGGCTATCACACTATCTGTAGTTCTGCAGTAGGGCTGTTCCACCCACACTAGCACTCCTATGTTTACTGAGTTGAGGATAGCACTACATTGTTGAAGAGGACATATACCCTGCCAGTACCATTGTCAATGACATTAAACTAGCATACTGCTTATTTCCCAATGTGTTGTTGTGCCTATTCTGTCTTGGTGGAATTACATAGGCTAAAATGGGTTCCTTGCACAGGTACATACATCCATGTGTACAGTATTCTCTGTGTATTGCATCATCACCAAAGTCTCTGTGTGTGTGTTATACACAAACATGTGGTGTGTACTACCCAGTACACTTGCCATTGTCCTCTGTAGAAGGGCTGCTGACATCAGCCACACTGCACTCCACCTGTATACACCACCAACAGACCTAGCAACCATGTGGCACATGCAGTAACTGTTATACAGACCTGTGACATGTGTGCACCTGTACCCAGGATATAGCACAACCAAGGTGTCACAACAGTGCCATACCCCATGTAGGACAAAACAGCAGACCATCATCCTGCTGAAACATGGACACCTACAACACAAACAGAATACATTATGGAGACCACAATCACTCTGTGTTAATAACAGCTATAATGCATCATGGCTGGACAGCTGCACTTCCTGACATGTAAGCATTAAACTTTACTGCTGACAACATGTTACACAGCATTACATTGGTACACTGTAGTACAGTCACCCTGTGCATCATAACCATATTAGCCTGTCCCTGCATCGATGTTATGGATGAAAAGGATGTGACACAGGTATCATCATATCCACAGGGTGTGTTGTTGGTTTGCCAGAGACCTAGGTTGAGCCATATGTTTGACACCACGCATGAGAGTGACGGGGTCTAATTATTAATTTGGCTGTGGTGATGTGATGTTTGTAGGGATGGGATTGCCCTAGCTGTGTTGGTATTGTGTGTGTGTGTGTGTGTGTGTGTGTGTGTGTGTGTGTGTGTGTGTGTGGGTGTGGCATGCACATAGTTCTGCCATGTGGCTGCCCTATACATGGGTTTGTTGGACAGCTGCAGACTGTACCTGGCAGGGTGTGTAGTTCACCATCTCTGGCCATGGATGTGAGAACTGTGCCTGCCGTGGATTCCTCAGGCACCACCAGGTACAAGTCATGATATGGTACTCTCCCCTGATGATAACATATATTGGCTGGATCCGGGTCCCTCTTGGGACTGGCCACGGCCACGTGCACGTGGCCTACTGTGGTGTGTGTGGCCAATGCCCCCCCACACAGTGCTGGGGCTGGTACTGCCAATACGGGAGTGGCTCTGTGTTCTGGCACATCCACATCAACCTCCAGCTGTTGGTGTTGCTAGCCTATATCCACGAGGACATCACACCACTCCTACCATATGCTCGAGCATGGACATTCCACGGACGAGGATTCTCACCATCTTACCCAACTGTCTATCCATGACCTCTGAAAAGTAATGGAGGGCACCTGTAAGACCACAGATGTTGTCAATAACAGCTGAATGAGTAGCCCTCTCCAGCCTCACAGCCTGGCTGGTGTACCATTCCATACATGCCTGGGCCTCCATGATGGCCTGGAACATGGCTCTGGTGGTACCAGATGTGGCACTTCTGCCAGGGGCATGATGACCAGCAGCCATCCAATGAGCACCCCTGTACATCTGCCTATGTGGTACCCCACCAGAAATCCAGCTATGGCTGCTGTGTCCAGACACATGTGCCATAGATACCACACTCTCCTGTCCCATGCCACCAACCACCAACTGTCCCTCAGCTATGGCCACTGGTGATGGGGTATGTATAGGCATTGTGACTGTGTGTGGGGATGGGGTGGATAACAGTGGGATGTCAAACAATGGCACAACTTCAGCCCCTGACAACCCTGCCTATGCCTCAATACAGCTATCATCATTTTCAGCATCTGTATGTACACAAACATCAGATTGCCTGCAGGATGGACCCTAACCCATCTCGCCACCTGTGAGGGGAAAACAATAAACTCACTTTAAGACTTGCACGTCATTGCTTAACAGTACACACACACACACACACACACACACACACACACACACACACACACACACACACACACCCTGACATTCCACTATGCTACTTACCTGTCCCTGAGTTTACAGAATGTCCTTAGTTTTTTCTCATAATTTCCCCATCCTGCATCAGTCTTGAATAATTACAGTCAATAATACCAATCATTAATGTATCATTCTTCGAACTGCTCAGAAAAGTGATCAAAAAACATGACCTGTTACTCCATTAACTCTTTAACTTGATTGGAGTCATTTTTTCAAAGACTCCCTGATGTCATCCAGTGTTCACCCTGGTTTTGTCCAGATGTCTTGAGAATATTGTTATGGGCTACTACAGTCCCTGAATAATATCCCGGACTGGAGTGTCATAATTAACTATTGTTCAGCAGATGCAAGATCTGTTGCTCTATTAACTTTTTATGTGGACTACAGAAATATTTGGAAACACTCTCTGGTGTTGTCTAATAATTCCTCAATGCATTTTTGGTGCTGCATACTTGGGCATTCTTTCACCTTTCTGCTGATTGCAATTAAAACAATATCCCTGATGTCTAGTTTTCCCTCCCAATCCATCTTTCATGCTGCAGACTTTATTATACTATCAGCTGTCCTGAGATTACATGTCAGAAAAGTATTCCTGGTGTCTAATGTGTCTGCCCATGTCCATGTACTGCACAATTTCTAAGGGAAGTTGAGAGGTATGAACAACCCCACACTCACACATGTGCATACATGGACACGCACACAAACACACACACATACACACATGCATTCTACTTACATCAACCCTCCTCCACTCCACCAGATAGCACTTACAGACAAATTAACCCCCCCTCACACACACATACACACACACACACACACACACACACACACACACACACACACACACACACACACACACACACACACACACACATACACACACACACACACACACACTTACAGGTGAGGTTGCACAAAGATATTACACACAGAATTCTCATTACCCATCTGTCAACATGCATGACATATGGCACTCAACAGCATGCAGTGCAGCTATAGTCAACCCTGCTAGTAACATTATACATCTCTGTGATGCATGGATTGTGTTAGTAGGTGATACCCCTTCCCCTGGAACACATTACACCCATGTACAGACTATTGCTGTGCACCTGTTTGGCACCTGGCATGTACTGTGCACCATACCTCACAGGTGTACAAACCATTGCTGAATGTGTATATGTGTGTCAGTTATGTTTGCTCTGCTGCTCACAGCCCCTATGTGTTTGTCTGACACATACCTGAGATGATATGTGGACAGATGTCATTTGTGAATGCCTGATGTCTGATTTACAGATCTCATCATCAGCTGTGCATGTAAGGCCAATAAAATCCAATTACATTGACAACCTTCAAACCGTACCATGGCTATGGGGAGTGTACACACCCTTATTGATATGTTGCCCTCTTCCCTGATATGCCATGGGGCCACATTACTGCATATGTTAACATTACATGGACCTGATATGTGACATATGACCTGTGCAATCAAATGCAGTATAAAACAAATGTGTTAGTTGTGCAGATGCTGATTGAGATGCATACAATTTTTGGGTGCATATGTGTGCACACCCTTATCATGATGGTCTGTTGCACCTACTGTTATGTGTACTACAGCAGTCACTATTCCTGGAAGGGGTATACTAGTATACGCCATCTGCATTTCCCAGTATTTGGTCATTCTGCCCTATAAGTGTCCCTCACCTCTGTATGACTGCAAGATCAAGGTCACACAGTGCCGTCACTATTGCTGTGGAGTCAGGGTTATGTCTGCCACAATTCATGACCTTGACTGTGTGCAGATACAGCCATTCATAGTGAGCTTTGGATCTCTGCTTCAGTGCACTCTTGTGTTTTAGGATGACACCCCTTCCCCACCCTCAGCCTTTTTGCAGATGATTGACAACTATGGCCTACACATGTCTGTCTTTTTGCAGTGTCCCAAACTCTGAACACAATGTGTATCAGCCTAGTCCCTGCTAATGAATGGCAAACATACAGGTGTACACTGGCACCAGAAAGGTACAGATGGGGATGGCGAGCCTGAGGTGGGGTGAGGTGTTGGTTGTGCAGCATATGTATCTTATTTGATACTGTCTGTAGGTTTCCAACCTGGTTTTGGTACACCAGTAAACATTGCAGTGCATGCCTTTAGAAGACTTTTGCTGTTATGCATACGCTACCTGTAGAGAGGCCTGGTTGATGTTTCCTGTGGGACAACTGTCCCATCTGATTACCCTAACCTATGGGCCACACTTATGCAGAGTTCAGGCAATTGCCGACTTAGGCTAGACATTCCTGCAATTCCCTCAGTGTTGTAGCATGTTACTAGGCAGCCTGCTTGACCAGTTTGCAACATATGTCGTCATCTGTCTTGGATGGCCATCTGTTTATTTTCAGCACTAATCCTGTCCCGTACATCCTCACCACATACATGAGTATCTGCACTGTTTGCCATGGTATATACAATGGTGAGGTAAGGCTACATGTCAAACTCCTGGGTGCCACCTGCTGGGAATGCATCCATTCCATGGCTTGTAAGATTTCTGCAAGCCATGGCTGCCTCTGTTGCAGGTAAGTGGGCACATTTGATGGTCAAATATCTGGGACAGCAGACCATTTATGTGGTGTGACATTGAGGACCTGTACTTGCTGGAAGGTCCATACTCATGAAGAATGCATGCTGTCAGTCCCTCAAAAGATGCTTCCACAATATGTTATCTGGAGTGTAATCACACATATGCTTCCACTGTTTGTGAAGGTATGCATTCCCCATATTTACTGTCCTAACATAGGATTCCATATTACACATTCATTGCTCATGTTAGGACCTCATTGCAGGTTGTAAGGGTTGTGGAATGCAGTATTGTGATATGATGTAGTGTTGATCTGTAACAGTTGCCATTGTAATAGTGGTATATACACTGTTGTAGCACTGTATAAGAGTGATGTTTCAGACATATCCTTACTGTAGGCCATTTGTCCCACCATTATTTTCATCTCTGTGCACACATCTTGCAATGACAGGTTGTTAGTTATATTGCAGGACTCTTACATACCCTTCAGATATGCCACTATGGTGACCACTGTGATGCAGTGCATTTAACAGCAACAATGTGTGAACATGTACAGCATGCATTATGGGTAGATGTGTCAACTGTGTGCATGGAATATACCATGGCTAGAACATGACTGGTGTACTGGCAAACCTGAACAAACACCATACTCACCAGCTACAGGCTGCTGCCCCGGAGGTATACCAGAAGGACCGACATAATTGTGTGAGAGATGTGATGTCAGTAGTCACACCTGTGGCATTGGTACAGGGTGGGAGCAGCATTACAGTACATCAACAATACAAACCCACAATACTACAGATTATGCACATCTGTTTATTACTACAAAGCAGCAACAGACTATATATATTTCATCTCACATATGCATGGTTAAACTATACAGATGCAGATGGATACACAACAGTGGTCTACTGATGTGCCCTGTGGCCTTATCTGCATGCTCCTCAGCCATTTTTTGGGTAGAACCCACCTCCACTATGCTCTCCAGCGGGTCTTATGTTTGCGGGTGGGCAGGTACCCCGAGGCTAGTGAGGAGCTCCTCAGCATGTGTCAGGGGGCCTGGATGGCATTACCCCCCATTGTAAGCTGGTCCCCCCTAACTGCAGCAGCATGAAGACAGGCATGGTGAAGTAGATCAGTGCATCAATGTCGGATCTGCTCATAACTGCGGTTATGCGAGCCGACATCGTTTACCCTGTGGACAAGATCACTCCACAGGGCGGTCCTCTCCTGCAGATCATAGGCAGTACTCCTGAATAGGGTATGGTAGTGCTGCACCAGATATGTGATGATGACATCATTCTCCTGTACTGCGTGTCTCTCCCTGGACATTTTGCCTGAAAGACCTAATGAGGGAAACAGGTCTGAGGACCTCATACTGCAAGGATATCATAGTTGTTAATACACATCTCTGTCTCCCCCCCCACCATATCTGCAGCAACAATCTGATCACACAACTCAACAGGCATGCCTACAGAAGACCTACCATTGGGACATATATCGTATTGTACAACAATTTGTGCAATGTGTTTGTAGTCATGTTCCATGTTGAAACACTATCATTGGTGGTTTGTTACAAACAATGTCAAATGCATGCCATTGTAAGGGCCACTATTGGGCCATATATACATGTGTTCTGTCTTCCAACCCAACCTGCCTCCCCAAATATACCTACTATCCTTCCCTAAAATAACAATCCCACCTTCAGAAACAAGGGCAATGTGTTCACACCTGACATAACTGTCCATTTTTGCACCCACTTACTGCTGTATATATATATATGTGTGTGTATTGATATGTGTGATGTTCTCTCACACATATCATGCAGCACTGTCATTCAACAGTAGGGGCATGTATTTATATAAATATGTGTGTGTGTGTGTTTGTGTATATATATATATATATATATATATATATATATATATATATATATATATATATATATATATATATATATATATATATATATGTGTGTGTGTGTGTGTAGATATATATTATGATTTCTGTGTGTGTGTGTGTGTGTGTAGATATATATATATATATATATATATATATATATATATATATATATATATATGTCTCTGTATATCTGTAGACACACACACACACACACACACACACATATATATATATATATATATATATATATATATATATATATATATATATATATATATATATATATATATATATATATATATATATATATGGGGTGCATTCAAACATCAGGTCCACACTCTCTAACTCTCCTTCCTGCACAGCTGAACTGTTCTGCCTTGCTACAACACAGACAGGTGCCACATGTGGACACAGCCTAACATTAGGGGTTATATATAGGGACAGATTGCAGGTAAGTCTATTACACACCTATGGCGTTTATGCATGCTACATTACAGAGTAACATGACTGTCCTGCATGTGGTGGGCTCTGAAATTCATGTGTCCATCATAACGACAGTACTTCCACCACCAGCTATGGGCCACACTAATATACATGTCTTGCGGTACATACCACACACTGTGATGGCTTACATCTTGTCATTCAGTGCTGATCTGCACAGTTTACAGGTATGGCCCACTGCCCACAGGGACAGACGCTATGTTCATAGCAGTTGTTCAGCAGGACATCATTTCTACAACAACTCCTGATGGCACGTATAAGTCATTCCACATCATCTATCCCATTATTATAGACCAGGTTCTACATTTAATTACATGCATATATGCTTCACATACCTGCTGTGGGATTGTTGTCTCTTCTCGATACCGTCTGCTGTGTCCCCTTGGTTAACTTGGGATTTATGTAGGTTCAGTTGTTGAACAACTTATTATTTACTGGATGTTTGTTTGTTTGTTTGTTTGGTTGGTTTCTCTCTCTCTCTCTCTCTCTCTCTCTCTCTCTGTTCCTCTCCACTACATGGATTGAGCTGCTTTGAATAGATTGCAGCATGAATTTTGTAGGTGATGCACATGATCTGGTGATAGCCTCTGCACCAATCAATGTCCACCACTTGCTACCTGCATGCAGCCTGCTGTGTAGTACTTCCAATTACCACTGTCATGACAACCCACTACTATAAATTACTAAATCATGTGGGCATGGTCCCTTTATGTTTCCTGTATGGAGGACATCCTTCCTCTGTGTTGGCAGCAGTGTTACAGATAGCAGGTAGCAATACCTCTTACAAGAGGACTAGCAGATACAGGCCAACTGCATATTTGTATAAGGTTCCAGACCTACAGACAGTGTGAGAAGTGTTGTTATATGCATTGTATATCACTAGTGTTACAGGGTTTGTGTGTACATACTAGTTTAGCATGGAATGCAGTCTGTCTGCATAGCTCTCAACTGTGGGCCTATCCACAGGATAGCCAGAGGATTGGCTGTTATGTTTTGTCTGTCCACCACACAGGTCTTGTCTCCGATATATCACTGGCATTCTATTGAGTGCTATCAGTACATGGCTACATCTGTGTGTGTTTCTGACTTCATATTCCTGAAAAAGGGTATGTTGCAACCAGTCCTGAACACCAGCAACTTTCTTAGTGTATAACAACAATATTGCAAATATGGCCCTGTGCTCCAGCCTCTGTCCTCCACCTATATACCAGACTTTGTCCATATGTCATGCAGTAAGAGGTTAAGTAGTGGCCTATGATTATGTTGGGCTGCCATTCCTTCCATCATTCCAGTGATGTTTTGGTCCCCACACATATTGTGGGTAGGGTCCATATATATGTGGGCTACAGCTTGACAAAACATGTGTCCTTGTACAGTCCAAAGGTCAGTGTATGTAACACTGTTATATGCCCCTGTAAGTCATTCTATGAGGGAGGGGTATGCACCATATATAACCTAAGCTGTTACAACATGTGAGGGGTATCAGTAATAAGACTCCTTACAGTATATGGCTATACATTTTCATACATTACACATTGGGAACATTGGTGGGTTAGTGCTTACTGTCTTACAGACTGTTCCGTTTGTCAGTGTGATAGTGATGTTTTAAGTTAAGCATTGTTATGTAACAGATACATTTTCATTGTAACAGCTTGATTTGTTTCCCCCTACGGGTTGAGTACAGAGTGTAATTGGAGGCTGCTGAACTACATCTGCATCACTTACTGTTGATTGATTCTTATCTTCTGGGCCAGTGTTTCTTTACTGTTGTACTACCTGAAGGCCTTGGCCTGGACAGCAACATATGTGATGCTTTCAGATTACTGCATAAAAGGTTTAGCTTGAGAGTAGCATTACTTAATTAGTATGTATTTCAAACACCTAACAGCTATATGACATGGCATATACAACTGAAATAGTACACAAATAAACATTTCTTATGTTACAAACCTGTGTGTGGTGTCATATCCTTTGACTTGTCTGTGGGTATATGTTTCATGCAATAATTGCCTTTTGTATGAGAGAATCAAACACTGTCCATTTTAAAAGGAGGCAACTGTAGGACTACTGGCTGTTCAATATGCTGTGCACCCTCTAAATATGTATCTTCCTATACATATCTATACGTAGTAATATATGTATATGTGTGTGTATGTGTATATACATCTATATGTATATATATGTATATATATATATATATATATATATATATATATATATATATATATATATATATATATATATATGTGTGTGTGTGTATATGTATCATTGGAATGTTTACTGCTTCCACATTGTACATTCCCTATGATAGACAGACTGTTCTGCATGATATCTTATTGATACGATCCTGACATCATACAGGTCGGATGGATTACTGTTAACTTCTTGTGGCTATGTTGTGTAGGGTCCTGGGTATAAGACTTGCAACTGTTGATATTGTCTTGCAAGGCAGATCAGCTTGGTTGTGGAGGAGGGGGGGGGTCTATATTTGAATGCTGAAACCACATTTACCTGAATCCTCAAAAGCTGACACATACACAGCAAACCACAAGAACACTGAATGTCCTTAAGTGCGAAATTCAAAATATCGAATTGCCATAGTTGGCCAACTCCACCGCCCGCTATGTACTGCCTACCCAAACAAAATAAATATGAATGTATTAGTATATAGCACTTACCTTAACCCGCACCCTGACCCTAAGGTCAATAACTATTGCACATGTAAGTTAGGGAGCTACACCGGATGAGGGAATCTCCTACTGACATTTTACCTCACTATACATGGTGTGGACAACTATGGCGATTTGGTATTTTGAATTATGCTCTTAAGGACATTCGGTGTTCATGTGGTTTGCTATTTATGTATCGGCCTTTCAGGATTCGCGTAAGTTAGGTTTTGTCATTCCAATATATACCCAAGGAGGGGATGATATCAATAATTACATGAGGTACTTAAATTGGGCACACTCGCTCCCATTAACAGTGTTTTTGGTCATATATGTATTTGTTGTGTTCTCATATAGATATATATATATACATATATATATATATATATATATATATATATATATATATATATATATATATATATATATATATATATATATATATATATATATATATATATATATATATATATATATATATATATATATATTGCTATATATAGACATATATATGTAGACATTATATATATATATATATATATATATATATATATATATATATATATATATAGACATATATATATATATATATATATATATATATATATATATATATATGTGTGTGTGTGTGTGTGTGTGTGTGTGTGTGTGTGTGTGTGTGTGTGTGTGTGTGTGTGTGTGTGTGTGTGTGTGTGTATATATATATATATATATATACTCATATAGAGAGAGAGCTATATATAGACATATATATATATATATATATATATATATATATATATATATATACATACATCTACATATATAAATACATTTCCTCTACTGCTGAATGACTGTGCTGAATGATATGTTTCAGAAAACATTAGAGCTATTTAAATCTGACAAGGCTTAGTGGGAAATCACTTTGGCTATGGTGTGTAAGGTTCTCTGTTCGAGACTTGCAAAGGTGTTTGTTTTTTGCTGGGCAGGCTGTTGGATACAGCATGATTAAGGCACTTTAAGCAGTTGTAAGAAGGTTTGCATGGGTTTGCTCGATGGTAAGCAATGCTAACTTCCGGTTAAATATTCTTACACTCATTTAGCCTCTAAGTTGCTTATCCTGTGTAGGAATTGCTTACCCCTATGCAAACAGGATTAAACTCACTTACTGCTGCTTAAAAGTGCTTACTCCCGCTTGACCCTGAGCTAATTTCTTTAAAAGAAAAAAAAAAGTGTGATAGGAAAGTGGTGAAAAAGGGGCACAAAGAGGGAAAGACAGTAGGGGAAAAAAGGTAGGGATGTGCAGGACGGGTGTAGGGAAGATCCATAGCTGCTCCTTTTTTCTACAGCAACAGCTGTACATATACACTGATTTGGAGGTAGATTTGGAGACTCAAAACCCTAAGAGAGGGGTGAGGACAACAATAGTATGTTGTGAAGCCAATTAAACCAGATTACATATGTCCAGTGGACACGTGTGTGTAATGGACAGCTATGTATGGGGCGAGATTTTTTTTGGGAACAGATTGCCCTTTTTTTTTTTAAGGTGCGAGTGGGATGTTTGGGAAGGATCGTAGGTATATTTGCTGAGGTAGTTTGGGTAGGATGACAGACAAGACAGACTAGACAGCATACAGGGGTTTTATATGACACATGTGAGGGGTAAACACCTTGGATGGGGAGGGCTGTTTGGAAGTCGGAAGCCCATGAGCCTCCAAATGGAAACTGTGGGACTGAGGTCCACACCCATGGGCAGTCACCACTGCACCTTCACGGTCCCAAAGGTGGCTGTGCTGGGAGCTGTGTAGGAGGGGCAGGCTGACCCTCTAGATGTGCCATGTGGCCCTCAAGCTGGCGTAGCTGATCTCTGAACTCCCTGCAGAGCTTGCTATACACCAGACCCCAGACCTGATAATGGGTGACAGTTTCCTATCTGTGCCTGCTTCCAGGGGGTGTGAGCCCCATCCCCTGAGGTGGTTCCACCCAAAGGTGCTGCGCGGATGAGGTTGTCCCCGGGTGGGCCCCAGACATGCTGGTGTCCGGTGCCATGGCCAGATGAGGAGGGAGAGGTGGGTCCCCTGGGACCAGCCTTCCCAAATGTGCTATGCTGTTTCAATTTTAAAACATATGTCGGTTAGTAATAGTAAACACATTACAGGATTAGGTATAAAATCATGCATAAATATTCCCATTAACCCAAAATACCAGATATGGAACAGTTGCATAGCAAACAGAACACATGCATATATGAAACCACAGTGGCCATTACAACAGCATGCAGGTTACATTGATGGCAGCATGCCACCAATGTGGGAGTATTTCAACATGGCACATTCATAGAAACAAATTTCAATATTTATCAAGCAATAGGACATATGTCCCAACAGTAGATATAATTGTACACATTCCCATTGAGTTGTGTATTTAGATTATTGTTGCAGAAATGGTGGTGGGGGGAGATGTCAATTAACTTGTATACCCCTGTAGTTCTCAATACTTTCTTAGTCAGTGCTGTAATCTGTACCTTACAGGTATTATTACACTATGCTTTGGCCTTAGTTTGTACAGTGGTATGTTTTGTAGACAACTATATACGTGAACTGTGTTTTACCTGCATTATACACCTCTTACCTGATATACCTGTGGTGGTATTGTTTGTTAATACTACTTAACTGTTTCTATGCATATTCCCAGATACCAGGTTGATGTTTTCTGCACATACCTCTCAATCTCTTATTGCACACACTCTGGTCAAGGCTTGACAACATGCAGGTGAAATTGGTACATATTTTGACAACTGCTCTCATAAACCTTTGGTCAGTTGCTACAATGACAGGTTTGTTATCATATATATTTTCTGAATATTTACAGGTCTGACAGTCAATTATATGTCATTAAATGCTGCCAAAATGTCAGAGATCATCACACTGATTTGCCAGGGGGACAGGGTAACAGGCAGTGGATATGGGACAATTATCTGGATATTCTGAACAAATCTGTACAGTTGAGGGGTATGATTCAGCATACAGCTTACTACCACTCCCAGGATTCAAACCATGGCTGTGTCTGCTAAAAAGAAAACATTGCACATCACAGTTGAATGTGCTATTTAGATATTTCTGTGTATTTCTTCGCTGATTTCTGTCTATCAGTCTCCTGTGGTTTTGCAGTCTGACCTTGTATTTACAACACTCATACAAGGATTCCTAGACAGTTTTATTATGTAGCACAGTGTGGGTGACAGTGATGAGTAATACATTGTTATTCAGAGAAACTGAAACACTAACAGTGCCATACAATACCAGACTAAACAGTACCAGTCCAGGATTTCAATCTTTTATTTCCAGGCACAGTTTTCTTATCTGACAGACCCTGTGGAGGGAATGTTTTAGGTTCATAGGTTCATACTAGGCTATCTGCCCAAGGGCATTTATAAGCCTAGCCCATATATTTGGGCTTCTTTCCCCTTTTAGTTTGAATAAAACTATGCCTATTATTTTGCTGTGCCTCTGTCAAGCAGTGACACTGAAGTAATCCCTGGGGTATATCTGCGATCCCCCATCCATTGGTCAAGATTCCTCTTGAACAAGGCCAGCGAGGTGCTCTGCCTCACATGTGGGATTTTGTTCCACAGCATAGGGAGTCTCTGGGTGATGAATCTGTCCCTCCAGCATGTTCTATTAATAACCGTGTCAAGGTTTAAGTCTCCCGCCTTGTGGTTTGAGGGGATCTAGATTTTTGAGGTGAAGCATATTCATCAAATCAGGGTTTGACATGGCCTTATATGTCAGGCACAGGTCACCTCTGAGCAAGCGGTGAGACTGAATAGAGCTGGAGTTCTTTCAGTCGGGCAGCATAAGACATATTTTGAGACCCTTTATCCTTTTGGTGAGGAACTTTTGGGGCCTTTCCAGCTGCTGCAGGTGTCTGGTCAGATACATTCAATGGGGCATTGTACTCAATCATAGGTCTAATGAGTGATGAGTACAGGGGGATGACCTCCCTTGATCTAGATGTGAATCCCTTCATGATCAGGTGGGCAATGTAGAAGGTTTTCCTAACTACTTTAGCAACATGAGTGTCAAACGAAGGCTACTGTCAACCTGGGTCCCCAGATCCCTGATGACTTCTTCTGTGCTCAGTGGATTGCCACCTATATGGTAGCTAGGGGTAACCTTGTTTTTATGACTATGCATTTCTTGGCATTTAACTTTAGGCCATGGCTCTGGCACCAGTTATCCATTTCTGTGAGGCCCTTCTGAAGGATATCTGTGTCAGATGTGTTTTCGACTATGGCGCCAGTTTGCAATCATCTGCAAACTTTGTCAGCCATAACCCTCCTGTGTTTGCTTGTACTTCAGAAAAGTAGATGCCGAACAAGAGTGGACCCAGGAATGAGCCCTGTGGGATACCACTTGTGACAGGCTTTGAGTCTGACATGGCTCCAGCAACTCTGACCCTGTGGGTTCTGTCACTTAGCCAGTTTGCAACCCATCTTGTGATGTATGGGTTTACATTCAAGCTGATGAGTTTTTTGATGATACCTGAGTGGGGTATTGTGTCGAAGGCCTTTGCCAGGTCAAGGTAGGCTGTATGGACTGCCTTTCCCTCATCAATGGCCTTGGTGACTGTCTCGAAAAAGTCAACCAAGTTTAAAAGGCATGATCTGCCTTTGACAAAGCCAAACTGGGTTGGATCCAAAGTCTGCAAGTTCCCTATGTCTTTATTTATGAGTCCCATTATGATCCTCTCCATGGCTTTGCAGATAAGGCTTGTCAAGCTAATGGGACGGTAATTTCCAGGGTCGGTGGAGGCACCGCCCTTGTGAAGTGGGACCACAGTCGCCGTGCGCCACTCCTTGGGTACGTATCCTGAATGTTGCCACACATATTACCAGATTCCACGTTATTATTATGCACATATGTCTCACTCTGTTACTGCACACACTCTGGTCATAGCTTCACAACATGGGAGTAGAGGTGGGACATACTTTGCATATTACTCTCATAACATTTTGGTGAGTTGCTAGAATGACAGGTTTGTTCTTATAAATATATTTCTGACAGTTATAATGTCTGACAATCAGTTGTATGTCATTATTTGCTGCCTAAACTTCTGGGATCATCCCACTGATTTGCCAGGGGGACAGGGTGACAGGCAGAAAATGTAAGCCAATTATGTGAACAAATCTGAAAAGTTGAGGGGCATGATTATGCATACAGCTTACTACCACTCCCAAGATTCAAACCATGGCTGTGTATGTTAATAATACAAAAGTTTACATCACAGTTAAGTGTGCTATTTGGATTTTGTTGTGTATCTTTTCACTGTTTTCTGACTAAGTCTCTCTCAGTTGTACAATATGACCTTGTGATTACAACAGTCGTATACAGACATTCCTACACATTTTATTTATGTAGCACAGTGTGGGTAACAGTGCTTAATACAACAGTATTATTAACAGAATGCAACACTACATTACCATATGATACCAGACTAAACACAAGCAGTCCAGTAGTTAGACCTTCATTGCCAGCCTGTTACCCTTTTATTTACATACAACCTATATGAGACTCTTCCTGCCATATTGTCTGGTTTATTCACTGTATTTATACACAAAACAGGTTTTATACTGGCAATTAACTTTCTACTACCTTTAGATTTATTTCTTATGACAGTACATGCAAGATTATTACTAACCTGCCTTGTGGCGCAGACTTTGCAGCCTACATGCATGGGCTTCCTGATTCACAGCCCGCTCTGCTGCCACTGTAAAGACATAAGAGGAATATTTAGCCATACCTATCCATAATATACATGAGCTGGCAATTATTAAACAGGTAGTAGAATGAGTACTTACACACTGCTGGGACATCACCCTGCCTAGCTTCTTGGATCCACTGATCCAAGAGCTCCCTTTTCCTCCATTTCAGTTCAACATAGTGATGCCTGACCTGCTCACCAGTTCAAGGGATGCCAATGCCATTGGTGAGGTTACGGGCGAGATGGTCCCAGGTTCCGCTTTATATTGGGAACCCTGGTACTAGCCCTGCAGCAGTCTATCTTCATGGTCTTTTAACAGGAGTCCTGCCATGACCTTGGACTCCAGGATGCCCTAGCGCTGCGCACAGAAGTGCATTCCTTCTCTGACACCAGCCATTGTGCCTACAGGAGGAAGCTGCAACCAGTTATGAGATGTATTCCCACCTGTGGTGTTTAAATAGGGCCGATTTCCCACACTTTGCCATGATTGGATGGTTTTGAAAATGCTAAGTTATGGGCAAACCTGCTTACCTAAGGATGGCATTGCTTAAAGGGGCATACCAATGGGCAAATTGATTAAGCTGGGCTACACATTGCTTACACCTAGTAATCAGAGGTGTGCAATGCTTAGCATTGCTTATTTTTAAATTTTCACACAATTTGCTGTTTGAAATTGATTTATCATTCATTACATGTTATAAATTTGTTTAGTATCTGTGATTCATGTGTATGTACACCGTATGGAGTACTTGTGTTTATTGGGGGATTTCACCACTTTATTACTATGACACCTCACATCTGGACTTAGTGCAGTACTCCAGTTTATATATATATATATATATATATATATATATATATATATATATATATATATGTTATTTAAGAGGTTATACAACATAAAACTGTTTATAGATTCCTTTCACATGTGAATTGTGATTTTACTATAGTGAGGATCTGTTTGGGTATACCTCAATTTCATAAACAGCTATAATGGCTTACTTGTTAACTGCTGTGACTGTAATATACAGGGTCCTGGGTTCAAGACCTGCAAGAGCTGTTTATTTTGTTGCTGTGCAGATCAGGGGTTGTTGGATACAGAGTAATTAAGGCACTTTTAAGCAGTTGTAAGCAGGTTTGCACGGGTTTGTGTGACAGTAAACAATGCTAACATCCGGTTAAATATGCTTACCTAGAGTTAGCTTCAAGATTGCTTAACCTGTGTGCGCATTGCTTACCCCCACACAAACAGGATTAAACCTGCATACTACTACTTAAAAGTGCTTACTCCCACTTACCCCCACTACCCCCACACTAATTTAGAAAGAAATGAAACATGGGTCTTGGGAAAGTGGTAGATTTGGACACTTTATGCATATTTTCACTATTTGTTGTATGGCTTGGATTTATCATTCATTGTACATTATGACTTTGTTTAGTATCCTGATTCATGTGTAAGTATACTGTATGGGGCACTTGTGTTTATCTGTGGATTTTATCACATTATTACAATGACAGCTCACATCTGTACTTAATTCAGTACTCCAGTTCACAAATATATGTTATTTAGTAGGTTATACAGCAAGTACTGCGGTGGTAGTGCTGCTGTAGCATTGTCGCCTCTCAGTTAGACGTTGCACGTTCAGTTCTCAGTTAGAGCGTGTTCTGTGTGTCGACATGCGTGAATGGGCGTTCCTTCGTTGAAGGTTGTGTGTTAGGCCCAGCAAGCCAGTACATAAAATCTACTGCCAGTCATTAGCTGACTGGAGTTCCGCTGTGGTGACCCCTAACCGGGAAAAGCCGAAAGACAGTAGACAGTAGTAGGTTATACAGCAAAAAAAAGTTCATATATTGCTTCCACATGGAAAATGGAGTTTACTACAGTGAGGATCCAACTGGGAATGATTGTTTGCAAAATGAACGCTCTGACCACTACACTATTGCCGTAGTGCTTTAACTGACAGTATCTTGCTATTTATCTTCTTGTGCTATTTTAACTACAGTATGCATAGCTAAGCAATAGGTGAACCCACTTAGCTATGGTTAAATTTAATCTGTTTGATAAAAAAAAAATCTAGTGTTATTTTCCTTAGGAAAGGACAGGCTTCACTTATTGCTGTGAATTTCTGGGTGCATCTGCACATTTGGCAGACATACTAGCAACTCCCCATACCACTCAACGTCTTCATGCAAAATATCTGGACAAAGCTTGACAAAATGAGGTACAACTATGGGCATATTTTAAATTTTGCTCTTATAAACTTAAGAAAGTTGCTAGTGTAACAGGATTTGTTTTAATATAACTTTTCTGTAGGATTTGGAGTCTGAAACCCAAATATATGCTATTATTTAACTGATTCAATCCTAGGATAATCCCTGTGATTTGACAGGACAAATGAGGTACAGGCCAAAAGTATGAGCGAAAAATGTGGACATTCTGTGAAGATCTGTACAGTTGAGAAGTATGCACCCCCCATGAGCATTCTCGCTCATTGTAATTGCCGAATGGCAACTCTTGAGTGCAGGGGGCATGTATATTGTGAGAGCTTTGCTCTCAGACACACCCCCTGCATGCATCCACACTCCATGTCCGTTTAGGAGCAGAGGCAGTGTGCCTTCATAACTATGCATGGCGTACTGCCATGCTACTCTTAAATGATCATTTCCATGTAGGAATACGCTATTTCTGCACAGAACCTTACTGAATCCAGGGGTCTGTGTATCACATTGAGAAACAGCTAGTAATAGTTTGTCTGTATGCTTGTGCAAGGATACAAATGATTGCTTTGAATAATGTTGGCATATTTGACTGAGAGCATGTTTTATAACTTGTTTAAATGACAAAGATAATTTTAAGGCTTTTTTGAAGAACAAAGTTTGAAGCTTTAATATTTATTATTTTTATATACGTTTATTGGTGTTTTAGGATCGTGTACATTGGTAATTGTAAATGTATTGAAATCTGGTTTAATTATTATGTCAGACAGTGCAATAAATTCTACTTTTAAAGATGAAAACGCTCCCCAGGATTCAGCAAGCTCTGCATGGCTGCAGGAATAGTGCAAGAGCTGCTGCAGGCAATATGGCTGCCATAGGATCCAGGAATAAGTTCCTGGGACATGCACGAGTGCTCCTGCACTCTTTCTGCATGGACACATCCCTTGTATGCTAATTACCTCATTTGCTGGTGCAAACCATGAAATTGAGGTGAATTAGCGATCCAGGAAGCAGGCAGATGTCCGTGCAGGAATAGTGTAGACTGCAGAAATGTATTCAGTCAGTAGCTGAATACATGTCTGCAAACTACAAAATGGAGGTATGACAGCTCCTACAAATGCATGCATTAGAAGGGTTAGGCATGCCAAAGGCCAAATATATGACCAGAGGCATAAAAACGATTTCAAAATTATAAAAATGTGTTTTTTTTTTTTTTTGGTGTCCGATTCGGCTGTTTAAGTGCAGGGCAATGGTACACAAATGGGATTGGCCCAAAAATAATTAAAAAAGCTGGAAATAAGCTTTTAAACCAAAATCAAAATTTTGCCATAATAGTCAATGGCATGCATAACACAACAAGACCATGGAATAGTGGTTGCTAAATGGGAAGGCTGAGTGTCGGTTTTGTAACCATGTATTAGCAGTCAATCCTATGCAAATTTGGGCAATGATACTGAATCACAGATTTCCCCTCAGTGCAGCTTGCACCCAACTGTGTAGGTGCAGTAAGACCACGATGTAAGCCTAAGAGCTAGATGACTTCATAAGGGGGTGTGTCATGCATACTGTAAGTTTATTGAAGCTCTCTGGCCCATGTTTGCCCTTAGCTAAGCATAGCTAAGGAAGGGAGTGTGTCTGAAGCTGCCTAGCAGTCTTTACATTGCCTAAATGGGTGTGTGCACTGCACACCGGGTTTTAAACAAAAAAAAAACAAAGACCATGAAATAGCAGCTCTGTTCACATCTGAGCACTGGGCTTGCACGGCATGCTTTGGGGCTAAAACAAGAAGGCAATGGGAAGGGAAAACATCAGTAGGAAGGTAATCAAGGAGAACTAGCATAGCTGGCAAGTGAAATGTATCAGAACCAGCCAACTACACAGGCAGCAGCCCAGCCCACTACTATAAACTATGCAAACACCTTTCCCTCTGTTTTTTCCCACAAACTCTACACCACCGGTGTACACAAATATGGAATTTTTACCTAAAACAGGCAACAAAATTATAGGGGCTGCTTTTGCTGTCATAAATCAACATGTAGAAGAGGCTGAGGGTGGTGAGGATGGCAATGTTGATGACCAACCCACAGTGAGGAGAAGGAGAAGAGTGTACAGACCCAAGCTAACCTACCAGGGGCTACATGAGCTGGAGATAGTGGAGCACAATAGGGTGGACGGGGACCTCCTACAGCAAATTGTTGAGCTGTGCCGGCCATGCCTCACACACAGAGCTAACAGAGGGGAACTCATCCCAGTGGCTACCAAGGTATGTGTAGGCTTAAGAATACTATCCACAGTTACCTTCCAAAGGCCAACTGGTGATATCATGGGGATCTCACAGGCTCCAGCATCCAGGGTACTCCACCAGTTTCCGGATGCCATGTCAGCACATGCTGGTGAGCACATAATTTTCCACAACACCCGTGAGGTGTTGACTAGCAATATGCATCTCTTCCACCAAATAACAGAATACCCTGAGGTACTGGGTGCTATAGACTGCGCGCACATACAAATCAAAGCACTACCCGGTGAGTGGGGTAGGGTCTACATAAACTAAAAGAGCTTCCCCTCCATCAATTGCCAGGTCATGTGCGATGGCCAGGGTATTATAATGAATGTGTGTGCTGGCAGCCCTGGAAGCTATCACGACTCCCACATCTGGCATATGATGCAGCTGTACCTGAGATTTGCCAGTGGGGACATCCCATATGGCCACCTAGTGGGGGATGTTGGTTACGCACTGGAACCGTGACTGATAACACCCATCAGAAATTCACACACACCCGAACAAGAACTTCATAATGAGGCACACGCACAGACAAGAATCATAATAGAGCATGTGGTTGGGATGCTCAAGTCACGGTTCCAGTGCCTGGGCATAGCTGGTGGAGCCTTAGAGTGCTTTCCAGCTACATGTACCAAAATTGTCATTGTATGTGCCACGCTACACAATATAATCCTGCAGAAACAGCTTCACCAGGAACAGCATGTGGCAGGGCCACACAGCCCCCCACCATTGCCAAGGCCAGCACAGGCACAGAGTGACTCAGAGGAGGAACAACCTGTGCCTGCCCCTGTAGGCAGAAGGAGGCATGCCCAGGCTTTGGCAAAGAGGCAACGCATAGCACATACACTGACATGGTAGGAACCCAGGGAATGATACCTCTCTCTGACTTGCACATACAGTAAAAGGGATGGCAAACATGACACTACCTGTGCTTAACTATGTATAGGGAGTGTACTATGTTCATCTAACATAGTCAGTCCTCCAGCTCCATCCTCAATACTGGCACATCAACAAGGTAAGTCACTCTTACTACCAATTGCTGAATGGAGTAGTATGTTCTGCTACTTGTATCTATGGTACGGATGTGAGCATGCAATGGAATCTGGTGGCTGAATGGGATGGCAGCAGATAGTAGACACCTATATGAGCAGCATGAAATCCATAACAAATACTGGTATCAAAATAGTAGGCAGTACTAGACAAGGTGATAAATCCACTGGAGGACATGTGGTAGGCCAAATGTATGTCCATAGGACACACACATGCATGTCAGTGAGGCTCACATACCCAACAACAGTCACAGACAGCAGAACAGGTGTAGATGACCCCAAAGAAAGGCTGTGCTAAGGTCTCTGATTGATGGCAATGGAGAACAGCACCCCTTCAGACCTACACAGACAGACTACAACAGGTCAGGCAGTGGGATGTTAGTTCTGAAGGCTAAGAAGTCTGAAACTGAAATGTAGGTCAATAAAACCTAAGATCTGTACTACACTGATATGCCTCTAGTCTGCATGATAGGTCAGAATACAGAATGAAAGGGAAGCCAACAGAGTACCTGACATACCATTACAGTCATAGCAAATGTTTACAGTTGTCAGGTGTGCCCCCCCCTCCACAGTCCTGTATAGAAATGTAGTAACATGTACGTGTGGGTATAATAACAGTGGAGCACAGATTACCTAAGCTGGCCAAATTATCAGGATAGATTGTTGCATGTGTACAATATGCAGGGCTCTATGTGTTAGGTTGTTGTGTGTTGTATATTATGTGAAAGTGGTCAGGATATAGGCATAGAGATTTGTGTTCTGGTGGCCATTGGTGAGTACTGTTGATGACAATGCCAAGTTCTAACAACTGCTGTGGCAAACACAATGCATCCCAGCAAGACCCAATCCAGCTGTAATCCATACTAATTGTTCAGATGTAATATCTGTTACCATCGGAAAGATGGAGATGGTATGAATGTGGGCCCAGACATACATATAGTACACAGGTGGAAGTACCCTAGATAGAGAGTGTACAAAATGTTACTGTCAAATGGACACAGCTTTAGAAATGTACATACAGGTTAGCAGCATATTAGTTGTCTGAATAGTATCGAATACTGATGTAGTCTGGCCAAAAACTGGCAGACCACAAAAGGTACAGTTATGAAGTACTGAGAAACCACTGATGTCTCCACACAAGCCAGCATAAGAGGAATGCCTCACATGTATCTGTGAGTCAGCTGCAAGTATCTTCCATAGCACATTCACTCAGCTCACCCCACCATCAGCCGCAGGTACCTCACAGGTCATATCCCTGCTGTTGGGAATCAGTACAATATGACCCCCACTTCTGTATGGGAATACCCACAGAATGCAGCATGCTGAAGAGGTGTCCCTTGCAGGTTTGTCCCTAGCTGTAAGCAGCACCCTGCCAGTTTCCACACCAATGGATTAATAAGGACAGAAACTATTGCCATTAACACCTTACACACCTATCCTGTCACCCCAGGGGAATACAGTGGCTTGCAGCCTGGGACTGTAGGAGTGACAGAATGCACTGGCCTGCTACAAATGGCCTGCATCACTACCAAATGCCCTACAATCCTTTGCCAAAGGCCTGTGTTTCACCTGTGCTGCCAATTTATGTTATCTCATGGAGTCCCAAATAATGACATGACACAGTCCACAGAACACAAACGCAAGGTCATGTCGACAAATCCCAGTAGCATGTCCTACTGCATGAACTGTGGACCAACCCCTACTTAGCAGATATTGTTTGCATAATGTTAGGAAGAGGATAGAATAACAGGTGGGTAGAAGCATGGATGCCATGGAGTGTGTGAAGTCTGAAACTGTAATGTGTGCCCATACTACCCCTGCCTGCAAACAAAGGAATGGGTGGCTACAAACCTGCTCCTAAACCACAATGTGAAGGGGTAATGACCAGATATATGAGCCCTGCCTCTGGGTAACCTGTGTGAATCTGTACAGCTGAGAGGTATGACCACAGCAGGATATGGCCATTCTGTCACGTTGATAGATGTATAATCATGGGATCCTCAGCCACCACAGTACCAAGGTGCTGGACCATTTACACAGACCCATCAGGAAGTGTCTGCAGCTCCCCCTCCCGAATGGCAAGATTGTGCAAGAATATGTAAGCTGCAGACCACAATACTGGACACAGCTTCATTCATCTTGTATTCCCCAGGAAATTACTGCAAGCAAATACGTATATCTGTCAGTAGTTGATGACATAATACATCACAGTGTAAAACAGCGCATATGTTTGAATATCTCTGCTAACACCAAAACCATGTACCAGAAGCAGCACAGACACAATTATTTACATTATCCCACTATCCTTTGCCCATTGTAACCCTGTATTGTCAACCTATCTACAGATATCCTGCAGAAACAGGTTGCTAGCTGCAGGTACAGAACATAAATGCCTGCACTGGAGTACAACCTACCTGGAATGGATTCACACATTCAATACAGAAGGTCATACTGGGCATGTTCCCACACTTTGAGAAACGAAGCCCATGTCTGACAACAAAATACAGAAGGGACATACTGGTCATGCTCCCACACTTAAAGAAATGAAGCCCATGTCTGGCAACGACAGTGGACTATACATATCTGTCATTCACAGATGTGTGTGCATGCACTCCACATTGCACACCAGTCATGCTTTGCACATACATCGAATAGGAATACACACATATATCCAAGGACAACCCACTATAATAGGTCAAATATACACAAATATATATGTGGGGAAGAGAGAGACAATGACAAAGAGCTTCCCATCATGAGGCCTGTCCCATCCAGCACACATCCAATTGGTCAATATCACATGATGTGCCAATATCTAAACAAGAAAAGTTATCCCAGTGGTCAACAACCAAATCACCAGCTGCAAAGCAACAAAAACACCAGGAACTGGACTTATACTGGAACAGATGGTTTATTGATAAAACAATTAATCAATTACATATCTGAAAACTGATAAATAATCAACCCCTCACATATTACATATATAAAAACATTTTCATATATAGAAATTTTTTTAAAAAACGCCTATATTAAAAAGTGCCCGTGTTGAAATATAACTCCTACCTACAGCATATTCAAACAGTATAAATGCATTTGATAAGTATTATAAGAGGAAATTAATTTCCATTAAAAAATTTTTTTATTGATTATACAGTACTAGTACCTGCATGCATGGAATAAAACAAGCATATATATCAAATATGTATAGAGAGAAATACTGCCACTAGTGCATTAACCGACAACATTTCAATGTCTCCACATTGAATAAATAATTATCTAATCTAATCTGCCACCTAATCTCCCTCTCCACCTCGTGGGTTGGGGTATCACACTCCAATATGGCAAATTTAAACACCTTACAATTAGGGCTATTGATGAGATGTCTCGACAGGTTATATTATTGGCACACACTCTCATATACAGTGTGTGATCAAAAATTGCATTGCCCACATTTTTGGTACCTGTTCTCTGTGTCTCTTTTTTGTTGTTGATTATTATTAATAATAATAATTCTTTTTTTTATTATTTGGTTTATCAGTAAGCTTATTTTTATTGACTGATCACTATAGTCAATTTGTTAGTTATTGAAATAATCTTCACTTCACTGGAGTTTGCCATATTTGATAATGCAAGCCTTTGTTATCATTTATCACCAAATTGGTCCATCTTTGGTTCATTTTTATTATCACCAGTGGGTACTTTGACAATACCCACCCCCAGAAGTGGTTTATATTTCCGTCCCCATTCATTACTGACATACAAAATGATATCATTAATCTAAATAGCTGCCCGATATATTCCAACTCACAGAGCATAACATTCCTTTCAGTCGTCATGCGGGCAGCCCCGGATGCACTGTCCCTGATGATGCCCTTTGGTGTTGTATGTATGTGCACTGTTGTAATGTAGGTAACTATTACTAAATGTATCCTTCCTATAGATACAAGATTGGAATTCTTCGTCCTTACTATAGATAAAAAAACAGATAGATAGATACCCTGTACTCACTACTGTGGGTGAATCTAAGATATTCTGTGGTGCTATTGATGAATTTCATGAAATCTAATAGCACCTGTTCATCACCCTCCCAAAGAATAAAGATGTCATCCAGGTATATCTGATCATCTAATAATGTAGGACATCCATGCCATTTCCCAATCAAACACAACACCAGATTATATAGGGGCAGGCACAGTGCCCATGCCCATGGCCCCCCCAGTTTCTGTAATGCTCACCCTCAAAATAGATATAATGAATACTGTTGCTAAATCTGTTGAGCCCATCCTCTTTGGGGGATACAGGAAATAATAAATGACATCAATTGTAACAAAAATAATGTGAGGGGACCATAGTTCTTTTTGAAAATACCTAAAACTCCCATGAATCTTTAATAATGTGATCCACTGAATTGTAAATATGTTTGAGTTTATGGTGAATACTTCCAGAAATGATTGGACGAAATGGTGGATCATCTAATTGTTTATGGACTTTAAATCTGTACAGTTCCTCACTTATTCTATTTTCCACAATGAATTCTTCTAAATAAGAATCAATCTATTCCCCCGCCTTGTCCGTGGTGGAACCTGTAGTTGTAGACATTTGCTTCTGGTAGCCTTCAGTACTATAGTGTCTGTGCTGCTTGTGATGACTGTGTAACATGACAGTACAAGTCATTATTCATCTAGCAGTTGTATACACAGTCCTGTCAAATGTAAAGTTGTGTGTGACAGAGTGTTATGTGTGTGTGTTTCCAGAGGAATGGTTTATGGCCCATTCACACACACTGCACTCCCCATTTCCCTAGTTTATCTAGCCTGCTGATGTCAGTCACCTTGAAATACCCCTTTGGATAAATGTCATCCCTGTCAGCTTTGTGGAGTGTGCATTAAATGTGTAATGCTATAGTGTGATGTACAGGTTCGGTAGGAATTCTTATCCCAGACATGGAAACTGTGAAACTCTGTGTGTGTAAGGATCAATGCTTTTGAGGCCATTCACAGTCACTAAACCTCCCATTGCCATACTTTAAGGCTGCTGATGTCATTCACCTTCACCTTTGGAGAAGAGCTAGTCCTATAAGCTCCGTGGCGCATGTTATAACTGCCTAATGCTATAGTGCGATGTGCTACTTAGGTAGGACTTCTAGTCCCAGACGTGGCAACTGTGTGTATGTAGGAATCAATACTTTTGAGGCTATTCACAGTCACTACTCCTCCCATTGCCCTACTTTATCAAGGCTGCTGATGTCATTCACCTTGAAAAACAACTTTGGAGAGTGGCTAACCCTTTAAACTCTGTGGTGCATGCTATAACTGTATAGTGCGATGTGTTCGTTAAGTAGGAGTTCTAATTCCAGACATGGCAACAGTGAAACTCTGTGTGTGTGTGTCGGGATCAATACTTTTGAGGCCATTCACAGTCAATGCACCTCCCATTCCCCTACTTTAGCAAGGCAGTTGATGCCATTCACATTGAAATACACCTTTGGAGAAGGGGTAACCCTATAAGCTTTGTGTTGCATGCTATAATTGCATAATGCTAGACTGTGATGTATTAGTTCAAGAGGAGTTCTAATCCCAGACATTACAACTGTGAAACTGTGTGTGTTTATGTCTGTAGGGATCAATACTTTCAAGGCCATTCACAGTCACTACACCTCCCATTTCCTACTTTAGCAAGTCTGTTGATGTCACACACCTTGAAATACACCTTTGGAGAAGGGCTACCTCTATAAGCTCCATGGCATGTGAAATAACTGTGTGATGCACTAGCTAGAGAAGAGTTCTAATCTCAGACATGGCAACTGTGGAGCTCTGTGTGTGTAGAGAGTTATGCTTTTGAGGTGATTCACAGTCACTACATCCCATTGCCCTACTTTAGCAAGGCTGCTGATGTCATCTACCTTGAAATATACCTTTGGAGAAGGGTTAGCCCCGTAAGCTCGGTGGTTTGTGCCATAAATGTGAAACAACGTAGTAGTAGTACCTATACAGCTATGGGTCTGAATCCCATCTGTGGCACGTGTTTGTGTGTGTATCTCAAAATTGTTATCACTATTTACAGCCAGTACACATCTTAGAGCCTGACTTTAGCAGTCCTGCAGATATCACCCACCTTACAAGTATCTGTTGCGAAACCTATACCATGTCAGGTCAGTGGTGCATGTGTTAAATGTGTAACATAATGTTCTGTAAAGGTTGTTAGATAGAGGTGGGAACCTCACCCCTGGTAAATGTGTGATTAGGGTGAAATTATTTTTGGGATGTCTCATCCACTGCATCACCCAATGCTGGTATTTACAAGGGCTGGTGATGTTTCTCACCTTAGAAGTACCTTGGGACAACATCCATCCAATAAGCTCTGTGGCTCATGCAATAAATGTGGTACACTGTAGTAGCAATACATATCTAGGTAGGGGTTTAAATCTAAGTACTGGGAAGTGTATGTGTGTGTTTATCATCAGTATCCTGCATGGAGGTTTCTGTGATTGAGTAATGACATGATTCATTGTGGGGTGGGTTTTGCTAAATTCTTATACTGAGGACCTACTATATGTTGCAATGTCCACCTTACAAGGACAGCAGATGTCAAACAGCAGAGAGGCTGGTGTAGACAATCCATAGCCCTACATGTGACATTATGGATCAGTGAACAATATAGGCAACCCTTAAATTACCCAGAGAACACTCTCCACCCATGTCTCATACACAAGCACACTTGGCTAGGCAACAACCACTATATTGGTAGTTCTCTGCATATTGTCCACAGATAGTAACCATGGTGTGATTGCAGTAGAGTACATGCCTGTTCACTACAACACTGCCACTGACATCAGAATGTACTGTTATGTGTAACACACAAAGGGAATACCATGCCTTATACATATGCCCTGTATGGACAGATGCCACTAACTCCACTGAATACCTGTATCATGCTGTCAATGTAGGTACAGGCAGAACCTCAGTTCCATAGCCAGTTCTCACCACATGAGGTCAGAAATTCCACATCAGATGATAACAATCTGTCCACACAACATGCCTCAGAGACCCCAGGTACACTTCCACACATCACAGAACATGCATGTGGGACATGTGCACAACCCAGACACTGTCCATGTTATGGAATATAGATTACATACATGGCAAGCACTGCACAGCACTAGCCACCCACAATAGTAACCCAGATGAGTAGATTGTGAATATGATACCCACCAGTGTGGGCCAATCCAGGGACTACACCCCTGAGCCACACTTGAGACCCTTTGCCTAACCTTGTACAGCCTTCTGGCACAGTCAACTACTACACACCTGTGAAGCAATGAACCCATGCATGTCAGTACTGGCAAATATGTGTCTGTGTGTGCATGTGTGTTGAGATTAATGATTTTGAAGCCATTCACACTCACTACACCTCCCATTGCCCTACTGTAGCATGCCTTCTGATGCCAGTCACCTTGAAATAACCCTTTGGCCGTATATCAACCTGATAAGCTCTGTGGTGCATGTGATATCTGCGTAATACTGTAGTGTAGCAAACTAGTTGGTTAAGAGTTCTAATCCTGACCATGACAACTGTGATAATGTGTGTGAGTCCCTGAGAGAGTGTGGTTGTGTCTTCCTTGACACCTACTTTTGTGGACAGGCACATTAACTACACTTCCCTTATCCCTCCTTTATCACTGTTGCTAATGTCAGTCACCTTCAAAGATACCTTTGGACAGCTCTCAAACATGAAAGTTTTGTGGCGAGTGCAATTACTGCATAACTATGCAATAGCAATACATAGTCAGGTAGGGTCTTGATGCCCAGTACTGGTAAGTATGTGTTTGTATGTATTATCAGTATCCTGTGTGGGCGTTGGAGTGATTGTGTAATGACAAGGTCCATTGCAGTGTGGGTTTTACCACATCATCATATTGACGAGCTACATGTCCCATTGTCAACAATACAAGGCCAACATTTTCCACACATTGTAGAGATTCTAGTTTACAATCTTCAGCCATAACTGTGTATAGCCATGTGCAATTACCATGTGACAGTATGGATTAGTACACAATATAGGCAACCGTCATAATGCCCAGATACCACTCTCCACCCATGGATCACACACAAACATGCTTAGCTCTTACTCACCTTCTCCCTACCTTTATTACTTTGTCTCTGTCTGCCTTTCTCACTCCCTCTCTGGTGGATGTGGAAAAGTTCACCTGCTTTGCTTAGGCAGCAGTTTGTGTTTTGTAAGTGATGCTCATGATCAGCTGATGGCCTGTGCATGAATTGCAGTCCCCCAATAGCTGATTGCATGTGGAACAGCTGTGGTATCATTCCTATAGCCAATTGCATGGAAACAAACTCCTATAACTAAGCACTTCATGTGGGTGTTGGCCCTTTTCATCCACTGTGAGCAGGACTTCATGTGGGTGTTTGACAAACAGCATCACAGAGGTTAGTTGGATATACCTCTTACAACATATACTGTGGAGACAGGCCAACAAAAAGAAGGGGGATGTTCCAGACATGAGGACAGAATGTAAGTATTGCTCTTCTACATTTGAAGTAATGTTGGTTTAACAGGGTTTGTGTGGACGTGGCTGTACTACATGATTTAAAATCTGTCATGACAGTGTTATGTGGTTGGGGAAACTCTCACCTGTAGGGCTATCTGCAGACTGGTCAGTGTTTGGAGTCTTACATGTGTTGTGTTACTCACACATTTCCAATCTTTAGAAATGCAGTAGCATACTCTGATGACTGTAGTCAGTACATGGTGACAGCCATGTGAGTTACTGACTTCATAACCCTCAGTAGACATATTTCACAACAAACCCTGGTACACCAGAACATGTATGGGTTTCCCACAGCAACATGTCAATATTGGCCCTGTGTTAGTGCCTCCAGCCACAACTCTGTCAAACTTGTCATGCTGTAAGAGGTGCATATATTCAATACATCATTATTTACTGACATCATACCTAATAACAAGCCAGTGAGATATCAGACTGCTAGACATGTTATGTATAGTAGGCCTTATATTTGAAGACAAAACCTGGACATTTTGTTGTAGTGTGTCCAGTAGTGAGGTCTGTGTACTTATGGTGATTGTAGACAGAGTGTGTAATGTGAATATGTACCTTGGCCTGTGTACAGACTGTGGTAGATGTTATTGTTCTTGGTCCTGTTCTATGTTATGTTGCATGCTGCTGCAGTGTATGGTACCCTATTGGCGTACATGTTTGTAGGGCCAACTGACACATATCCCATACCACAGTCAGGCATCAGAATACACTGAATATTGGCCCAGTACATGTAGGGTTAGTGTGTGACTGGCACATATGAGGATGGTGTTGTTCACACAGTCCACATACTGTAATATTAATTATGTTTACCATATGTGTCTGTGGCTGTGTTCAGATTGGTTGTAGATATGCACTTTCACACAGGTGTGTCTTATTCTGTGCTGTTGCATGCCTGCAGAGTCTGGTATATTTGCAGGTACATGTGTATTCCCCCATAAGAAATGTAGGCCAGTGTTTTGGCAGTCTGCCTGTAGTTTGCACAGTGCTTTGTTGCATGCCTAGCAGTTCAGTGTATTTACCCAGTGTGATCTTATGTCCAGATATTTGTCATATGTACTGTTGCCGGGCCACCATAACTATTGTGTATTTCTGACAAAGCAGTGGCATGCTGTACAGTTGTATGTCACTAACTAGTGGGTAGTATGTGGGCTTGTGACCTCTGCTCCTCCAGTTATTATGTGTCAGGACAGACAGGAGTATGTGAATGCATAAACTGTGTGAGCTTATCTATTCCAGTATGTTCATGATATCCACATTTACATGGCTGTAAACATCCAATTTATCAGGCTTGGTCCACACGTCTTGCACAAAGGGGTGCTGTGTATAACTCTGCACTGACCAGAGTGTGTCAGACTGTCTACATTTATCGGTCAAATCTCTGCTGTATTCCACTGTGATTTGTGTGGTACTGTACTATGATGATCTTATGATGTCTGTCAGTAACTGATTGCGTACATGTCAATATGAGATGTGACTTCCCACACAACATTTCTGTTAAGACAACCCCTGTTACAGTAGCAAAAGACTACATTTATACCTGCAGTACTTACATGACATCCCCTTGCACTAAGAGTTTGTGACTATTGGTGCTGAGGTAAATATAGATATATATAAATATATATATATATATATATATATATATATATATATATATATATATATAGAGCGAGAGAGAGAGAGCAAGACATTTTATAGCTATATATATATATATATATATATATATATATATATATATATATATATATATACATATATACATATACATGCACACACACACACACACACACACACACACACACACACACACACACACACACACACACACACACACACACACACATATATATAATTTATTTTATTTATTTATTTATTTATATTTGTTGCCCGGGAGTGTCCGACTGGACGTAGGTCCATCTTCAGCGAAGGCCCAGGGAGAAAAGCTCCACAGTTAAAATAAACAGACAGTAGTTACATTGGATTACATAGAGATTAACAATTTACATAGCAATTACTTACAACATATTTACAGATGAAGAACAGTACATCAGTAGACAACTAGAATCTTTATCTGTGAAGTACATAATAGACATTAACAAATGTTACAAGAAGAAGTTCCTGCTGTATAATAAGTACTGGCTTATGAGCATCTGAGCTTGCTATAATCAAGGTAGTTAGTGGAGTGGAAACAAAGGTAGTGGTTGGATGGGAAGGGTGATATTAAAGTGGGAGTTGCAAGGGCATAGCCAGGATGTTTTTAGGTGCGGTTTTAGTAAAGTTTTGAAGTGGGTGCATGATGGTATGGAGGTAATTGTGGGTGGCAGGGAGTTCCATAATTTGGCTATGGTGCAAGAGAATAGTGCTTCACCAGCAGAGTTATTGGCTTTAGTGATCTGCAAGTGATTTTTATTACTGGATCTTAGTGGTCTGGTGGTGCGATAGGGTTGGAGTAGATTCTGGAGGGATGGGACATTTAGTGGATGATTTACTAGTTTGTGGGCAAGTGAGAGTTGATACCATTGAAGGAGGTGAGGGAGTTCAAGCCAGCCCAGTTCAGTAAGTGAGAGACAGTGGTGACTATGGTAGGATGCCCCTGTGGCGAATTTGGCGATTTTGTTTTAGCAGGTCTCTAGCTTGTTTAAATCGCATTGCCTTAGGTTGGTATATATTGGACAGGCATAAAGTAGGGTGGAGATAAGGTGGGAATTTGCTATTGAAATCTTTGCTGCTTTGGTGAAAAGTTGCTTATTTCTGTATAGCGCTCTTAGTTTATTGTAGACTTTTTTTATGGCCAAGGATATGTGAATGTCAAATTTTAGTTTATTGTCTATTTCCACTACTAGCAATTTGATGTGTTCAGTTGGGTATATAGTGGTGTTGTCTTTTGCTGTGATGTTAAAGTGAGAGTTGTTTTGAGTATGTTTGGTGGGTTGTAAGATGAGTAGTTTAGTTTTGTTTGGGTTGAGTTTTAATTGGGCATCAGATAACCAAGTTTCAACAGAGGAAAAGGCTTCCTGTGTGACTTTTTGCAGTTTGGGTAAGGACTGGGCTGAGTCATCTGCGTATTGTATGAGTGTGCCATGCTTGGTGGCATCGGCTAGATTATTGGTGAAAACAGAGAAGAGTAGGGGTCCAAGGATGGATCCTTGGGAAACCCCTATGGAGACAGGTAGTTGGGGAGATATGTCATTCTGCCATACAACGGATTGTTGGCAGTCAGACAGGTAACTCTGAAACCAGTTGGTGACCAATTGTGAGAAGGATAGGTTATTGAGGACAGAGATAAGTTGTTTGTGTGGGACCAAGTCAAATGCTTTAGATAGGTCTAGGAAAGTAGCAGAGGAGAGATAGCCATTGTTTTTATGCTGAAGGATAGTGTTAGTAAAGGAGACTAAGGCAGTGGGGGTGCTATGGTTTGGTCAGAGACCATGCTGAGTATTGGAAAGGAGGTTGTTAGTAAAGAGGTAGTCTGAGACCTGAGAGTGTATGCATCTCTCTAGTATTTTGGAGAGTGGAGAGAGAATAGCTATGGGGCGGTAATTAGTTAGTTCTGTATATATTATATATATATATATATATATATATATATATATATATATGTATATATATAGGTCCACTTTTAAATGTCGACTTTTAAAAAAATGTACCCAAAACATAGAGATTTCAGAATCTCGACATTTAAAAGTGGGTAAAAAAAACAAAAATAAAGTAAAGCAAACTGTTTGCAGGGGGGCAAGCCCCCCATGCACCCCCACACCCCCATACTTAAATATATCAACTCAGAGATCGTACTTCAGTGAAGAAGATGGTAAGTGCAGCAGGGGCCTTACTGTTCTTTTTACTGTAGCGCAATCTCAGTGTTTGTATATTTAAATAACGGGGTTGGGAGGTGCAGGGGGCTTGCCCCACTGAAAACACTTTATTTCAAGTCTCTCTCTCTCTTTTTTTTACCTACTTTTAAATACTTTACTTTTTTCCCACTTTTAAATGTTGAGATTCTGAAATTTCAATGTTTTGGGTACTTTTTTAAAAATCGAGATTTCGGAATTTCTACATTTAAAAGTGGACCCATATATATATATATATATAACACAATATACAGATGTATAGCGATACATATACATAAATATATATGTGTATGTACATGTATGCATATATTTACATATGTATATATATATATATATATATATATATATATATATATATATATATATACATATATATATATATATATATATATATATATATATATATATATATATATATATATATATATATAAAATGCCCTTGTTATGTGTAAACATGAATGCTGCATATACCCTCCCAGATGTATCACACCGTATTTATCTGATATGTTTATATTTAGATACAACATACTTGATTCAACACTAATATCACTAACATGTGTTACACAATTGTAGAAGTCAAAGCAGTTGTTCACTACTATTCAGTATGTGTACTGACAGATATATTGGAAAAAAATAAAAATTTTCACAGCTGTGATGGCTTAGTAGTTAAGTGCTGTAACTATAGTGTACAGGGCCCTGGGTTCAAGGGCTGTTTATTTTGTTCCTAGGCAGAACAAGGGCTGTTGGTTACAGAGTGGATAAGATAGTTTTTGAGCAGCTTGATCACATTCCAGTCTGATGAAATAGCAGGATAATGACATTTTAATAAGTGTATTTAATTCCATGTACATAAAATGCATCTATGTGCTGTCATTACAGTATCAATGAGTGTGAGTCTACTGTCTGGGACACCTGAGAATATATTGCTTGTACAACACTATTTTCCATTTGAGTGTGTTACATACAAGGGTAGTATTCCAGGTTATATTCAGTCACACTGGCATGTAGTGTATCATTGTGTTACAACTGTTGACAGTGCTTTCCCAAGTAAGAGTAGATTGCAGTTTGTAGTACTAGAACCAAACACCCCTGTATGCAAAGATGGACTTTGAGTCCTCACTGTCATGTTATTGGTGTGGGAGCTGTGTGTCGTTAAGTATTTCCTGCTGGATATTTATCTGACATGTGGATATTAACTGTAGACTACTGTGTGTATAGGACATGACATTGCAGGCTGCTGTCATGTAGTAATGGCATACCTATCAGTGTCAGACATCTATCTGTCAACACAGTCATTGGCTAGCTAATGTCTGTCTGTTCTTTGTACAGATGTGCAGATGTCAGGTATCCATCTTGTCTGCTTACAGGCAATCTATGCTTGAGTGACACTGACATGTCTGCCCAGCTGTGTTATGAATGCCACAGCTAGGAATCCCCACCCTCTACTCACCACATGCCATGGATACCTCAACTACACTACCACAGTCAACAGAACATGCTTGGGTACAGATCTCCAAGACAGACACTGATCATATTATTTAATACATGTTGTATACATGTCAACAGGTGCACCTGACTGGCCCTCTGCAAGAGGTAACCAGATGATTATAGGTTGCATTTAACTCTCACCCTGAGGATAACTCCTGTGGCATCAGTTGATAGATGGCCTGCTGGCAAATGGCAGGTGAAATAATACCACTGTACACACATCCCCTACTCTTCCCATCTCTCTATGGACAATATCCTGGTACACACATATGGACTACTGCACCTCTGGACCCCAGTACTGACACATGTGTCAGTGTGCATTACCGAGAATAACAGTGTCTGTGTGTTTGTAGACCTGTAGTTGATAACACCCTGAGGCCCTTCACATCCACCTCACCCACCATTGCCATGGTTAGATATGGCTGCTGCTGTAATGGACATTACATGTATCATGTTACACTCTTCACCCTATGGGCTACCTGGAGCTTGCGGTACCAGCACAACACTGTTATACAAATGGGTAGATAGGCATGGGTTACCCTCTAAGTTCTGGCAAGTGTGTGTATGTGTGCAAGTGTGTATATTTGTAGGATACAGCATTCTGAGGCCACATTCTCCTAATACAATACACCTTGTCACACAGTATAAGGGATAGTGATGTTGCTGACCGTATGAGAGCCATGACAGTACATTACCCTGCTATCCCTGTGGCGCGTTCAATAGATGTATATCCCTGTAGTAGCATCTTGAGAAAGACAAGGATTTGTATTGCAGTCCTGGTCAATGTGTGATGGTGTGTATGTCAGAGTATTATCATGGGTTTCAGTGAGTGCAATATCCAATGTGGGATGTGGGTGCTGGGTATACTGTATTTACACCATGGTACTTCCAGTACATGTCCCAAAGTCCACTGTATGGTTACCACTGTCACCATCAACTATACAGGTAACTAATTACACTATCCAGCCCAGTGATGCACGTGCTGTGTGCAACTTATATGTAAAAGAATGGACACACTGTCAAGGTAGTTAGCACTGATAACCCAGGTGTGTTTATGACTGTTATGTGTTTGTCAATGTGTGTATGACAGTATGTCACACTATGTATTGTGCATAAACAAACAGTACATCCCCCATTACCATAGTGTACAAGGCCTGGTGATGGTCTTTACTTAACATGTTACCTGGAACACACCTCATCCTAAAAGCTGTGTGGTGTGTGCAATTAAGGCCACACACATTAGTAGCACTATGTACCTAGGTAGGGGTTCTAGTCCCAGTGTTGTCAAGTAAGAGTGTATGTGCATGTGAAGGGATCTACTTCAGTTTGCAGAATATACATGTCCCAGGAGGTCATCTGTCTGAGAACTGACTGGCAAATGCTAACATTTCACAGGTATCATCCTGTGGAAATTCATTCCATTATAACTAGTAGTAGATGTGTAAATGCCCTCTTGCCTGCTGTACAGCAATACTGGGGTTGGTATATATAGCTGGATCTGGATCTTGTGGACACAGCTGCCATCATTGCAGCTATTGTTATAGAGTGTATCCCCACACTTAGTTTGCTGTAATATTGTATAGTTCATGTTAACAGGTTAAGTAATTGTTAATCACACTACCTGCGGTTCTACACCACCACACACCCTCCAAAGAGTGGGGCTGTGTCAACCACACCAGCACAGTTATGTTTACCAAGATGAGGAACACACTATATTGGGGAAGGGTGCATATACCTTATCATACCATCGACAATGACATTAAACTAGCAGACTTATTATTTCCCAATGTGACGTTGCGCCTATTCTGTCTTGGTGGAATTATATAGGCTAAAATGGGTTCCTTCCAAAAGTAAATACATCCATGTGTAAGGTATTCTCTGTGTATAGCATCAACACCAAGGACTCTGTGTGTGTGTGTGTGTGTGTGTGTGTGCGTGTGTGTGTGTGGGTGTGTGTGTGTTTTACAGAAACATGTGGTGTGTATCACCCAGTACACTTACCATTATCCACTGTAAAAGGGCTGCTGATATCAGCCACTGTGCACTCACCTGTATACACCCCTCAGACCTATCAGGCATGTTGCACATGCAGTAACTGTTATACAGACCTGTGACTTGTGTTCAGCTATACCCAGGATATGACACAGTCAAGGTGTCACCACAGTGCCATACTCCTGTAGGAAACAATGGCAGACCAACATCCTGCTGACACATGGACACCTACAACACAAATGGAATACATTATGGAGACCACAGTCACTCAGTGTTAATAACAGCTATAATGCATCATGACTGGATTGCTATCCATCCTGACATGTAAGCATTAAACTTTAGTGCTGAAAACATGTTACACAGCATTACATTGGTACACCATAGTACAGTCACCCTGTGCTCAGAATCATATTAGCCTGCCCCTGCATCAATGTTATGGATGACAGGGATGTAGCACAGGTATCATCATATGCACAGGGTGTGTTGTGGGTTTGCCATAGACCTAGGCTGAACCATTCATTTGACATCATGTATGTGTTAGGGGGTGAAATTATTAATTGGGCTGTGCAGATGTGGTGTGTATAGATATGGGGTCGCCCTAGCTGTGTTGGTGATGTGCGTGTCTATGCATGCATACAGTTCTGCCATGTGGCTGCCCTATACAGGGGTTTGTTGGACAGCTGCAGACCGTACCTGGCAGGGTGTGCAGTTTACCGTCTCTGGCCATGGACACAGGAATTGTGCCTGCCAGTGTTTCCATGGGCACCACCAGGTACAAGCCAAAATATGATATTCTCCCCTGATGATGACAAATGTCCGCTGGATCTGGTTCCCTCTTGGGAATGGCCAGGGCCATGTTCACATGGCCCGCAATGTTGTGGTGTGGACAGCACCCCCCTCTGCAGTGCTAGGGCTGGTACTGCCACTATGGGAGTGGATCTGACTTGACCTTCAGCTGTTGGTGTTGCTGGCCTACATCCATGTGGCAATTCCACTACTCCCACCATATGCTCAAGCACAGACATTCCATGGTTGAGGATTCCCACCATCTCACCAAACCATCTATCCAGCACCTCTGCAAAATAACGGTGGGCACCTGCAAGATCACGGATATTGTCGATAGCAGAATAAGTAGCCCTCTGCAGCCTCAGACCCTGTCTGGTATACCATTCCACATGTGCCTGCACCTCCATGATGGCCTGAAACATGCATCTGTGTCACCTGATGTGGCATGTCTGCCAGAGGCATGATGACCAGCAGCCCTCCTATGAGCACCCAGTACATCTGTCTGTGTGGTACTTCACCAGGCATCCAGCTATGGCTACTGTGCTCAGACACACGTGCCATAGACATCACACTATCCTGTCCCATGCCACCACCCACCAACTGTCTCTCATCTATGGTCACTGATGGTGGGGTATATATAGGCAATGTGACTGTGTGTGAGGATGGGGTGGATAACAGTGGGATTTCAAACAATGGTGCAGCTTCAGCCCCTGACAACCCTGCCTGTGCATCAACACACCTATCATCATTGTCAAGAGTCTATATGGACACTAACATCAGTTTGCCTGCAGGAGGGACCCTGACTTACCTCGCCACCTGTGAGGGGAAAACAAGAAACACACTTTAAGACCTGTACGTCATTGCTTAACTGCATACACATGCACACACGCACGCACACACACACACACACACACACACACACACACACACACACACACACACACACACACACTTACAAGTGATTTTGCACAAAGATATTACACACAGACCTCTCATTACCCTTCTGTCAACATGCCTGACATATGGCACTCAACAGCATACACTGTGGCTATAGTCAATCCCTGTTACCAACATTATACATTTCTGTGATGCATGGGTTGTGTTAGTTGGTGATTCCCCTTCCCCTTGACCACACTGCACCCATGTACACAGTATTGCTGTGCACCTGTTCAGCACCCTGGCATGTACTGTGCACCATACCTCACAGGTGTACACACCATTGCTGAATGCATATATGTGTGTCACTTATGTTTGCTCTGTTGCTAAAATCCCCTATGTGTTTGTCCGACACATATCTGAGATGATATGTGGACAGATGTCCTTAGTGAATGCCTGATGTCTGATTTGCAGATCTCATCATCAGCGGTGCATGTATGACCAGTAAAATACAATTACACTGACAACCTTCAAACATTACTGTGGCTATGAGGAGTGTACACACCCTTATTGACATGCACCCTCTTCCCTGATATGCCATGGGGCCACAATACTGCATATGTTAACATTACACAAACCTGATATGTGACATATGACCTCTGCAATCAATTGCAGTATCAAACAAATGTGTTAGCTGTGCAGATGCTGATTGAGATGCATACAATTTGTAGGTGCATAACTGTGCACACCCTTAACATGATGGCTTGTTGCACCAACTGTTAAGTGTACTACAGCAGTCACTATTCCTGGAAGGGGTATACTAGCATGGGCCATCTGCATTTTCCAGTATTTGGTCACTCTGCCCTACAAATGTCCCCAACTCTGCAAGATTGCAAGGTCAAGTCATGTGCACAGCCCTTGGAGGTCATACTTTGCCTTCACTATTGCTGTGGAGTCAGGGTTATGTCTGCCACAATTCATGACAGTGACTGTGTGCAGATACAGACATTCTTAGTGAGCTTTGGATGTCTGCTTTATTTCACTTTTGTGTTTCAGGATGACACCCCTCCCCATCCTTAGCCTTTCTGCAGATGCTTGACAACTATGGGCTACATGAGTGTAATTTTGCAGTGTTCCAAATTCATAACACCATGTGTACTGGCCTAGTCCCTGCTAATGAATGGCAAACATACAGGTGTACACTGGCACCAGCAAGGTACAGATAGGGATGGTGGGCCTGAGGTTGGGTGAGGTGTTGCTTGTGCAGAACATGCATCTTAATTGATACTGTCTGTAGGTTTCCAACTTGGTCTTGGTACACCATTACACATTGCAACACATGCCTTTGGGGGACTTTTGATGTTAGGCATATGCTACCTGTAGAGACACCTGGCTGATGTTTCTGTGGAACAACTGTCCCATTTGATTACCCTAAGCCATGGGCCATACTTATGCAGAGTCCAGGTGATTGTCGACACAGGTACTGCACAGCCAGTACTTGCTAGACATTCCTGCAACTCCCTCAGTGTTGCGGCATGTTAGTAGAAAGCCTGCATGACCAGTTGGCGACATGTGTCATCAACTGTCTTGGATGGCCATCTCTTTATTTTCTACATTAATGTTGTCCCATACATCCTCATCACATACATGACTGTCTGCACTATTTGCCATAGTATTTTCAGTGGTGAGGTAAGGCTACATGTCCCTCTCCTTGGTGCTACCTGTTGGGTAAGGGATCCTTTCCATGGCGTGTAAGATGTGTGCAAAACATGGTTTCCTCTGTTGCAGGTGAGTGGGCACATTTGATGGACAAACA
>NC_056730.1:261615584-261740584 GCF_019279795.1 Protopterus annectens
ATAACACACCTAATACACTAGTAATCGGAGACTCTTTTGTCAGGCACACTGACATCCCACTCACCAGACTGAACAAGGAGAAGGTCACTGTGAGCTGCCTGTTGGGTGCCAGGATCCGCCACATAACACAAGCACTCAGGTCACTCCACAGCAGGTACAAATATGACTCTGTCATTGTCCATGTTGGTGTGAATCACCTGAGATGTACCTCCCTGGACTACATGAAAAGAGACATAGAGGACCTCTCTGATCATGTAGCCCAGGCCGGTATGATGCTGACCCTCAGTAGCAACTTGCCCTCACCAAGAATGATACCACAGTATAAGGACAAAATGATCAATTTTAACAATTGGCTAAGCTATTGGAATCATTCAAAGGGGATCCAGTGTCTGTCAGTCTGGGATGACATGCTCAACAAGCCACGTTGCTTCACCAGGGACGGCTTGCACCTGTCACCCTTAGGCTTCTGAATACTGGCTAAGGCTCTTGCCACCCCCATAGTGCCTTTTTCAGGCAAGGATCAAAAGACAAACCCACCTCCATAAACAATACCAGAAACAAAAAACTAAGGGTAATGCTACTCAATGCCAGACGTCTAAACCTCAAGATGCATGCACCCGAGGCACTCCTCAGTATGGAGAAAATCGATATCTGTGCAGTAACAGAAACCTGGTTCAAGGCCCCAGAGAGCACCCCAGCACTACAAGGATTCAACTCATACCATTCTATTTGGCCCCAGAACTCGGACCGAAATACTAAAGTGGGGGAGTATCCATTCTCATCAAGGATACACACACCTCCAGGTTAGTGGCACTGCACGAGGCAGAGGAAACCATCCATGTGCAACTAACAGTAGGTAAAACTGCTTTTCAGTTTGTAGCCTGCTACAGATCACCCACCGTATCTCAGGACCCCCACTCAGCATTCCTGAGAACATTGGAGAATATGAAGGTCTCACCAAACACCATGATATTGGGGGATTTCCACTACCCAAACATTGATTGGGAAAACTACTCAAGTCTCAACTCTTTCACCCAATGGTTCCTGGAGTTTATAAACTCAAACGTCATGGAATAACTAGTCACCACTCCCACAAGAGGGGACAACATATTGGACTTGGTCATCACCAACATGGGGACTCAATGTTCCACACCAGAGGTAAACCCCTCGTTGGTAAGATCAGACCATAAACTAATCACAGTGGATATCCACATCCCGATCCCACCCCCAGCCAAGGAAATCACTGTGAAAAATTTCTCAAAAGCAAATTTCACACTTCTCAAGACAGAGGTGGAATGTTTCAAAACCCCCGGGCAAATGGAAAATGCTACCCAAACCACAGAATCCTTTATAAATGCACTCTATGAGCACCTACAGGAATGCATGAATCATGCCATCCCAAGTAAAACTAAAACACACTCCTCCAAAAATAGGAGACCAGTCTGGTGGACCCCAGCCATAAATAAGCTATACAACAGAAGGAGGAAACTATTACATGATAAGGTAAAATCCCAAAAAGGGAAGGCATCCCTGATCAGTACTAGCAAGAACCTTCGATCCCTCATAAAATCATCAAAGGCTAGCTTTGAAAAAAAAATCGCTAAAGACTCTAAAGAAAATCAGAAGGCTTTCTTTAGCTACGTCAGGAATCTAGGTGGCAACTCTCAGATTTGCTCTGAACTGGTGCAAAATGGCACAAAATACACTGAACCCACTGACATTGCCAACATCCTGGAAGACAGGTTCAGTGCAAACTTTACCCCCATTCCTCCCCAAAAGAGCCAGTGTCTATCCTAGAAGAATGCAGTGCCCCAGACATCACAGACACACAGGTGAAAGCAGCCCTCTCCAAGGTAAAAAACACAGCATCAATAGGACCGGATGATATCCTGGGCTGCATCTTACACGAGCTCATAAATGAACTAAACCCTCACATAAATTCACTGTTCCAACTCAGCCTTACCACAGGTTATGTACCCAAAGAATGGCACACAGCAACAGTGATCCACAAAGGTGTCTCCACAACGGATCCCGGGAACTATCACTCTATAAGCCTGACTAGCCTGGTCTGCAAGACTATGGAGCGCATCATCGTGGATCTCATAAACAAAGACATTGGGAATCTCCAAACACTGGGCCCTACCCAATTCGGCTTTTTAAAGGCAGATCTTGCCTCTTAAACCTAGTTGACTTCTTCGAAATAATAACCAAAGCCATAGATGAGTGAAAAGTAGTCCACACAGCCTACCTCGACCTTGCAAAGGCCTTTGACACAATACCCCACTCTGGCATCATAAATAAGCTTACCAACTTAAATATTAACCCATATGTCACAAGATGGGTTGCAAACTGGCTCAGGGATAGAACTCACATTGTCAGAGTCATGGGTGCCATGTCTGACTCTAAACTGGTTACACGTGGCATCCCACAGCGCTCAGTCCTAGGACCCCTCTTGTTCGGCATATACTTCTCTGAGGTACAGGTAAAAATGGAGGACTATGGCTTACCAAGTTCACAGATGATTGCAAACTGGGAGCTGTAATCGACTCACCAGCTGACACAGGCATCCTCCAGAAGGAACTTATGGAAACGGATACCTGGTGTCAGAACCATGGCCTCAAGCTAAATGACAAAAAGTGCATAGTCATCCCATTTGGGAAAAACAAAGTGCCCACAAACTACCACATAGGAGGTAATCCACTAAGTATGGAAGACATAATTAGAGATCTGGGGACCCAAGTAGATAGTAACCTCTCCTTTGACAATCATATTGCCAAAGTGGTTAGAAAAACCTTCTATATAGCTCACCTAATCACAAAAGGGTTCACATCTAGATTAAGAGAGGTCATTGTGCCCCACTACTCATAGATCATCAGGCCCATAATTGAGTACAATGCCCCATTTGGGATGTACCTTACCCAACACCTGCAACAGCTGGAGAGACCTCAAAAATACCTCACCAAGAAGATCATGGGCCTCAAACAGATGCCCTATGCAGCTTGACTAAAGAAACTCAAGCTCTACTCAGTTGCTTACCGCCTACTCAGAGACAATCTCTGCCTGACGTACAAGGCCATGTCTAACCCAGAATTGTTGAACATGCTCCACCCCAAGAAAACCAAATCCATTAAAGCTACGTGCTCCAGGGATTTAAACCTTAACACAACAACAAATAGGACATGCTGGAGGGATAGATTCATATCCCAAAGGATTCCCTCGCTCTGGAATAGAATCCCAGTCCATGTTAGGCAGAGCCCCTCGCTGACCCTCTTCAAGAGAAATCTTGATGAGTGGATGGGAAAACGTAAATCTACTCGCAGGATCACTTCTATGGCCCTGCTGGACAGAGGATCAGGAATCTAGTATAAAAGGAAGACAAAAGCCAACACATTCTGGTTAGGCTTATAAATGCCCTAGGGCAGATAGCCTAGTATCTACCTATGAGCCTATACATATCGGATGCATTCAAACATCAGGTTCACACTCTCTAACTCTCTTTCCTCCACAGCTGCACTGTTCTGCCTTGCTACAAAACAGACAGGTGTCACATGTGGACACAGCCTAACATTAGGGGGGTATATATAGGGACAGATTGCAGGTAAACTTATTACAAACCTATGACATCTGTGCATGATACCTTTCACGTTAACATGACTGTCCTGCAGGTGGTAGGGTCTGAAACTCATGTGTCTATCATAACATCATCACTTCCACCACCAGCTATTTGTCACACTAATATACATGTCTTGAGGTACAGAACACACGCTAAGATGGCTTACATCTTATCATTCAGTGCTGATCTGCACAGTTGACAGGTATGGCCCACTGCGCACCTTGCCAGACACTATGTCCATAGCAGTTGTTCAGCAGGACATCATTACGACAACAACTCCTGATGGCACATATAAATCTTTATACATCATCTATCCCATTATTACAGACCAAGTACTACATTCAATTAAATGCATATATGTTTTAAATACCTGTCATAGTATTGTCCTCTCTTCTAGGTACACATTTATGTGCCCCCTGTGTTATATAGGTTTGATTTGTAGTTTAAGTTATTTTATTTTTCTTTCTCTCTCTCTTTCTCTCTCTCTCCACTACAGGGATTGAGCTGCTTTGAATAGGTTGTAGTATAGATTTTGTAGGTGATGCTCATGATCAGGTGATGGGCTCTGCACCAATCAGTGTTCACCACTTGCTAACTGCATGCACTCAGCTGTGTAGTACTTCCAATTACCACTGTCATGGCAACCCACTACTATAAAGTACTACATCATGTGGGCATTGTCCCTTTACCTTTCCTGTATGGAAGACATCCTTCCTCTGTGTGGGCAGCAGTGTTACAGACAGCAGGTAGCAATACCTCTTACAACAGGACTTGCAGACACAGGCCAACTACATATTTGTATAAGGTTCCAGACCTACGAACAGTGTGAGTATTGTTACTATATGTATTGTATACCGCTAGTTTTACAGGGTTTGTGTGTACATGTTAGTTTAGCATGGAATGCAGTCTGTCTGCATAACTCTCAACTGTGGGCCTAGCCACATGATGGCCAGAGGCTTGGCTGTTATGTTTTGTCTATTCACCACACTGGTTTTATCTCTGCTATATCAGTGGCATTCTGTCTGTTGAGTGCTATCAGTACATGGCTACATCCATTTGTGTTTCTGACTTCATATTCCTGAGTAAGGGTATGTTGCAACCAATCCTGTAACACCAGCAACTTTCATAGTGTATAACAGCAATATTGCATATATGGCTCTGTGTTCCAGCCTCTGTACTCCACCTATATACAAGGCTTTGTCCATATGTCATGCAGTAAGAGGTTACGTAGTGGCCTATCATTATGTAGTGCAGGCATTCCTGCCATCATTCCAGTGATGTTGTAGACTCCCACACATATTGTGGGGTAGGGTCCATATATATGTGGGCTACAGATGGACAAAACATGTGTGACCTTGTACAGACAAGAGGTCATTATATGTAACACTGTTATATGACCTTGTAACTCATTCTGTGAGGGAGGGGTATGCACCATTTTTAACCTAGGCTGTTACAACATGTGAGGGATAGTAGTAAGACACATGAAGGTATATGGCTGTACATTTTCATATATTTCACCATGGGAACATTGGTAGGGTAGTGCTTACTGTCTTACAGATAGTTCTGTTTGTCAGTGTGATATTGATGTTTTAAGTTAAGCATTGTTATGTAACAGATACATTTTCATTGTGACAACTTAATTCTTTTCCCCCAGGGGTTGTGTACAGAGTGTAATTGGAGGCTGCTAAACTACATCTGTAATTAATTAGTGTTGATTGATTCTTATCTTCCAGGCCAGTGTTTCTCTACTGTTGTACTACTTGAAGGCCTTGGCTTGGACAGCAACATATGTTATGCTTTCAGATTACTGTATCAAATGTTTTGCTTGAGAGTTGCATTACTCAGTTATTATGTATTTCAAACACCTAACTGCTATATGAAATGGCATATACAACTGAAATAGTACACAAATAAACATTTCTATGTATGCAAACCTGTGTGTGGTGTCATATCCTTTGACTTCTCCGTGGGTATATGTTTCATGCAATAATTGTCTTTTGTATGAAGTAATCAAATACTGGCCATTTTAAAAGGTGGCAACTGTAGGAATACTGGCTGTTCAATATGCTGTGCACCCTGTAAATATGTATCTTCTTTTTATATATATATACATATATATATATATATATATATATATATATATATATATATATATATGTGTGTGTGTGTGTGTGTGTGTGTGTGTGTGTGTGAATCATTGGAATGTTTACTGCTTCCACATTGTACATTCCCTATGGTAGACAGACTGTTCTGCATGATATGTTATTGATATCATCCTGACATTGTACAGCTGAGATGGAATACTGTTAACTTATTGTGGCTATGTTGTGTAAGGTCCTGGGTATGCTAGGTATGAGACATGCAAGTGTTGGTTATTGTGTTGCAAGGCAGATCTGTTCAGCTGTGGAGGAGGGGATGATATCAATCATTACAAGAGTTACTTAATCTGGGCACCCTCATCCCCATTAATGGTGCCTTTGATCATATGTTTATTTGTTGTGTTCTTAAATATATATATATATATATATATATATATATATATATATATATATATATATATATATATATATATATATATATATATATATATATAAGCCCCCCAGATGGTAGTAATGGCACTGATGTCCCCACCCGATGGCAGTCACCACTACTCATTCACAGACCCGAAGGAGGCAGTGGTGAGGGTTGGGCTGGAGAGGCCACCTGCCTCTCTAGCTGTGACAGCCTGCCCTCCACCTGGAGCAGGCTGTTATCCAGGTCCATCTGGAAGACACTATGCACCATGCCACAGACCTCATCCCAAGTGACAATGTCCTCACCGTGCCCACTTGCATTGTGGGAGCCCCATCCCCTGCAGTGGTTCCACTCGAGGGTGGTGCAGGACCAATAGATGAGCGAGGTCTGGTTTGGGTCCCAGATGTGCTAGGACCTGGTTCCTCGGCCAGGTGGGGTAGGAGATGCAGATCCACTAGGATCTGCCTTTCCATATGTGCAATGGTGTGGAAATTAGCAATGAATATTGGCTAGTCATCCATAACATATTACAACATTAGTCAAAATAGCATGCATGGATATTCCCATTTACCCAGAACAGTGCAATTATAACAGTGTCATAGGAAACAGAACCTATGCTAATATGGAATGGCATTTAGGGTTGCAACAGCATGCCAGTTAGTAGTATGCCAGGCAGGGAATAATATGATTATTCAACAGGGAATATTAGTATGCACACAGTTTAAACAATGATAAACCAAATGGAACAATAGTTCCAACAGTAGAAATTTGTTTAGGAACATACCCATGTTGGTTTTAGTGTGATGGTTGGATCAGTTGAGTGGTGGGGGAAAGGAACATATTCAATTCACAACTGCTATCAAATATATTTGTCAGTACACTACCATTCACTACTTTACATTCTGACCACACTTACACTCTACCTGGGCCATGGGGCTGTTACAGCACAACAACAGCTGTTGATATCAACAGAGCAAGTGTACCCTTATTTTAGTTATACACATCAGACCTGTTTTTGTACCAATTTCTTTACCTGTAGGCCTGTGCAGATGAACTGTGTGCACATTACATCGGTGTTTCTACACATATTTCAAATTCACATATTAGTTGCAGGCTCTGGAGTGTGTGCTGTGTCTTTCACATACATTTACTATGACATTCTCTGTGTGCAGGTTTCTTATCAACTGGGGAAACTATCCGTGACAGCGTGACACTTGAGGGGCCTGTCTGGGCCAGACTGCAGAGTGTGGATATCTAGCTTGCATCTATTTGTAGGACTAGCAATGATTAACACAGCAATTGTACACCTCTCATAGTTATATACATCATACTAGTATTTCTATTCAGATTTCTTTACCTGTGTGCCCTGTATGTAAAATGGATGTGTTGTAATACATTATTTTTTCTATTCAAATTGCAGTTAAAAACTGTAGAACCAGACTGAGATGTTAGTGGCAGTGCCTAGATTTCAACCGTTCTGTGTGTGCAAAGTTAAACTACAGGCCTAGTTTTTAGCAGACTGAGCTACAAGGGAGGTGTTGTGTGTTGCTTGTGACATTTCTATCTAGTAGATATTTTTGTGCACAGTACTTTTATTATGACATGTTGCATTATTTGTTTCCCATTTTCAATACAAATTATGCATACACAACAGACATTGGTGTCACTATTTGTGAAACATGTGCACATTAACTGGATTGCACATTTGACATACATTTCTCAGTACATTCACAGCTACATATGGCTGAAATTGAAAGGTTAACACAGGACAATGCTGGCAAACAAGTAGAACACATTCTGATTCATAGGTTCATAGGTTCATACTAGGCTATCTGCCCTAGGGCATTTATAAGCCTAGCCAGAGTGTGTTTGGCTTTCGCCACCCATTTTAAATTAATTTTGCTATGCCCTTTTTCGAGGTTAGTATACTGTGCCTGTGTCTAACAGTGACACAGAAGTGATACCCGGGGTAAATCTACGATCTCCCATCCACTCATCAAGATTCCTCTTATAGAGAGTCAGTGAGGGACTCGGCCTAACCTGGACTGGGCTTTTATTCCAGGGTGAAGGGAGCCTCTGGGTTATGAATCTGACCCTCCAGCATGTCCTATTTATTTCAGTGCTGAGGTTCAAGTCTCTCGACCGCGTAGCTCGATGGGATTTGGATTTTCTGAGGTGCAGCATGTCCATTAATTCCGGGTTGGACATGGCTTTATACGTCAGGCACAGATCGCCTCTGAGCAGGTGGTATGCCACTGAGTAGAGCTAGAGTTTCTTTAACCGGGCAGCATATGGCATCTGTTTGAACCCTTTGATCCTCTTTGTGAGGTACTTTTGGGGTCTTTCCAGTTGCTGCAGGTGTCTGGTAAGGTACATCCCAAAAGGGGCATTGTACTCAATTATGGGCGTGATGAGGGATGAGTAAAGAGGCACGATGACCTCCCCTGATCTAGATGTGAATCCCTTCATGATTAGGTGGACTATATAAAATGTTTTTCTAACCACTTTGGCCACATGGTTGTCAAATGAGAGATTGCTATCAACTTGGGTCCCCAGGTCCCTAATTACTTCTTCTGTACTTAATGGATTTCCACCTATGTGGTAATTTGTGGGCCCTTTGTTTTTGCCAAAGGGGATGACTATACACTTCTTGGCATTTAGCTTGAGGCCATGGCTCTGGCACCAGTTGTCTGTTTCTATGAGGCCCTTTGAGAGGATGCTTGTGTCGGCTGGAGAGTCGATTATGGCACCCAGTTTGCAGTCATCTGCGAACTTGGTCAGCCACAGTCCTTCCATGTTGGCCTGTACCTCGAGAAATATATACCGAACAAGAGAGGTCCCAGGACTGAGCCTTGTGGGACGCCACTTGTAACTGGTTTGGAGTCTGACATGGCTCCAGCAATTCTAACCATATGGGTTCTGTCCTTGAGCCAGTTTGCAACCCATCTAGTGACATAGGGGTTTATATTTAAGCTGGTGAGTTTATCTATAATGCCCGAGTGGGGTATTGTATCAAAGGCTTTTGCGAGGTCCAGGTAGGCTGTGTGGACCACCTTCCTCTCGTCAATGGCCTTGGTGACTGTTTCAAAGAAATCAACCAGGTTTAAGAGGCAGGATCTGCCCTTAACAAAGCTGAACTGGGTAGGATCTAGTGTCTGTAGGTCCCCAATATCTTTATTTATGAGGTTCATGATGATCCTTTCCATAGCTTTGCAGACCAAGCTAGTCAGGCTTATGGGGCAATAGTTTCCAGGATCCATTGAGGCACCACCTTTGTGGAGAGGGACCACTGTTGTTGTACGCCACTCTTTGGGTACATATCCTGTAGTAAGGCTGAGATTGAACAGTAGTTTTATGTTTGGGTTTAGCTCTTCTTGGAGTTCATGTAGGACGCAGCCCAGGACACCGTCTGGTGGGAATATGTACTGTTGTTTTTTTACAGTTATTTCACATGCTCATTCTAAAGTATGCAGACAAGCAGTGCTAAATCAGTTCACCTCAGTTAATGCCTTCTTCAGGACATACACATTTGTATTTATCAGGTACAAGTGAGATGACACACACCAGTGTTTGGGATCACCTTTATTAGTTTTGACATACATATCTGTGTACGACCCAGAACTCCACAATTACTATTCCTGCATAAACTGCACAGGGGAATGCTTTCATTTCTAACTGCTATAGTAGCCCTGACATGGCATTTTCTAGGCAGGTTCACTCAGACACACTCATGCATATTCTAATATTCCTCTCTTGCATATTATACCTTGTTTGCTACTGATATCTGTATTACATGCAGCTGGGAATACTCCATTGTAACACAGGCATTTATTCCTGACTTTTACAGCACAATTATGTATACAAACATTACAACAATTACAATAATTTTGATTTCTTACTGCTAATAGTAGGGGGTGTTCTGTACTCACCGTACTGGCGACGCAGCTGGGCCAGTCATTGGGCATCAGCCTGCACATTAAGGGACCTCTCTGCACCAGCTGTATGGGGAGACATCACACATTAATCACAACTGCACAGTCACAAGTTGAACTTTTTCCATGCTTAGAGATACTTTAAGACTGCATACTTACAGACAGGTGGGACATCCTGTGCTCAGGCTTCTTGGATCCACTGGCCCAAGAGTGCACCCCTCCTCTACTTGAGGTCATTATGGTGATGACGTACCTGCTCACCAGTCCAGAGTATGCCAGTGGCATTGGTGAGATCACGTACAAGCTGATTCCAGGCCTCCACTTTGTACTGCGAGCCATGGTACTGGCCCTGCAGCAGCCTGCCATCATGTTTTTTAACTAGGAGCCCAACCATGACCCTGGACTCCTGGATGCCCCAATGTTGCACTCAGAAGCACACACCTTCTCCAGTGCCAGTCATTTTGGTCCTGCTGTGTGCAATCCCAAATGGTTATGGCTGTATTCCTGTCTGTGTGGTTTAAATAGGGCAGTTTTCCCACACTTTTTCTTGAATGGCCAGTTTTAGTATGCTACATTATGCTTAGCTCCACGCAAATCCACATAGCAATGCTTACACCAGCTAAGCAGAGCTGAAAGCAGGTAATCAATGTTTACACTAGCAAAGCATTGCTTAAATCTATTTTTTTTCATTAAATTTACAAATTATTTTTTACATATTCCCACCCCTGCTGTGCTATACGTGAGACATATGATTGACATCTATCATTCGCATTCCTTAAAAGTTTATTAAATAATATAGTACTACCACCATGCTACAGCAGCTTGATGATGCTTTCTATCGCAGTAGCACTTGTCTATCATTTTCAGGATTTCACCCAGGCTAAGCATAGTGGCACACTGTGCAAACAAGCTGTGCGGTGCTTAAACTTCAGATTTATTTCATGAAAAAATATTATTACATTTTATAATTTTTTATTCCTTTCCTCTTGCTCTACTGCTTCCCTGCATATAGGGCAAGAGTGCATACATTTGGGGGAGTGCACTTGAAAGCTGCTGCCTTCTAGGCGTTTGTAGTTTTTATTTTTTGTTTTCAATGTCCACGGACACTGAAATGTTAGCTATTTACATTTCAGTGTCTGTGGACACTCATTTACTATATAATATTACAGCCAGGCTCTAATATTATATAGTTTAACACTCATCTGTGTCAGAAAGTGCCGTATGTACTTTCAGAGCAAAGGGGGCGTGTTTCAGGTGCAGGCACTGCTAATGCACGCCCCCTGCACTTGTTCCTGGTTCATGTCCATTTAGTTTAGATAGCAGCATGCCTTCATGCATATGCAAGGCGCACTGCTATCCTAAATGGATACGGACCACTCCGTGCAAGAATAGCCTTATTCTTGCATGGAACTTTGTGAATCCAGGGAAATATCTTTAAAGGTATTTTATATTATAGAGTGTATTTGTGTTGTTTTCAACATTTTTGTGGAATGCATTATGCTTTTTTTTAAGTGTGTTCTTAGTAACAGGAACCTGAAACATCCAAAAGACACAAGAAATGCAAACCATGGCCATACTGCAAAAAGGTAATCAACTTCATTCTCACAAGAGATTTTAAAAAGTAAAACTACCATTGTCACTCTCCACATTTATAATTTGTGTAGTAAGAAAGCTTCTCAGATTGAGCACACAAAATACATACTCAAGCACACCTCCACACAACACTGCTACCTAAATTTAATCACTAGAAAACACATTTGAACTATTGAAAAATACATACATTCAACACATCAGGAAAAAATAAGTTTAAAAATCTGAACTACCTGTAGCCCATCATGAAATGACCTACCCAAAAATAACAAATTACACTAAATAATGTGAAACTGACTAAAACAGACACTTAAACTCCATACCTAAAATACATTAACCTACCATTCTCTACACTTATTTAAAATATAACATTTCCTAAATGAATTAAAATGGACATTTACTTTAGAACATTAGTTGAAAACCACTCAAGGAATATCTTACTCATGAGACACGCATTTAATAAAAGGAAAATTTTGAAGTCTTTATTGTGAGATAAATGCAGTATCATGTAATGTAGCATTTGGAAACTCATTTCTCAATTACTGTATTCACCACTCATTTTGAAACTAATTTCTTAAATCTACAGAATACAAATATAATACATCACCTCCATAACCCCCCCATACATACACATTCACACAAACACTCAAACAGATATACACACACAATGTGACACACACACACACACACACACACACACACACACACACACACACACACACACACACACACACACACACACACACACACACACACACACACACACACACACACACTTAGCACAGTCTGGTTCAATTCTAGGTGATGCCCTTGGTCTCCTCTGTAAGTAATGATAGGTGTTTAGAATGCATTCCACAATGAGGTCTGAAAAAACCTACTTAAACCAGGGGCAGTAATTAAGGAGCCTCAATCCTCAGCACTGTCTCTGATAAGGAAGCATCACTAAAAGCTGGGATATAAACACACAATTTCCCCTAAGAGTACACCATGAACAGGCTCCAAACCTGGGACTGGCTATATGCTTCACTCCAAGTCCCCAAATAAGTCTTTATACTAACGACTGCAGAGCACTGTGTCCCATTTCCAGATATTAGACACACTCACTTTTAAATATTTGATATTCACACATACAAACACTCTTGGGAATGACTGGCATAGATTTATCTGTTATGTCCTCTTTCCCAAATTGCAAGGTAATGACTGCCACAAGTCAAATGCAACAGTACCCTTCAAAAGGGGTGATCAATTATATTGGATAAAATAAATATTGATATAAATGGTAGCATGTAATCCAAGTAAAGCTTTTTGGAGTGTCCCTGGTGTTATCACAATAAACATAAACATTCTCAACTTACCAAAATTACTTTTTTAATAGCCAGCCACAGTAAAAGGTAGTAAAATATTTAATAAATTAAAATGATTTAAAACATATATACACTGAATAAATGATTCCAATAAACCACAGAGATTCACACACAGGAATTATGAAAATAACACTGAAGGACAGATTTCACACTGATTGTAGAAAAAACACTCTAATCTAATTAACCCAACAAGGCAAAATGATAGTCTTACTTTTTCAAGGCAAAATAAAAATATATGTCCAGTTTTCAGGCTGTTCATAGCTTCATAGGTTCATAGATATTTACTAGGCTAATGACCACAAGGGCCTTTTTAAGCCTAGCCATGCATACCAAATCTCTGATGAATTCTGATAACCTTGATAAGTGTAAACACGGGCCTGGGAGATGAACCATTTACAGGTTACCTGTTTGCATTAGAGACATAGTTGCTCAACCAGGGATGACTTTCCAGTTTCCCATCCAATTGTCCAAGTTTCACTTGAATTAGATTAGGGAGGAACTCTGCTCCACATGGATGGGGAACCTGTTCCATAGATGGGGTAGCCTCTGGGATATATACCTATCTCTCCAACAGGTCCTATGTATATCACAGAAAGGTTTAAGTCTTTAGAATGGGTAATTCTGGTACTGTTTGTTTTCCGGATATGCAGGAGGTCCATCAGAGTGGGGTCTGACAATGCCCTGTATTCTAGGCATAGATCTCCCCTCTAAAGCCTTTAGGAGACAGAATACAGGTAAAGGGCCTTGGTGTAGTTTGCATAGGACATAGTACTTATGCCCTGTACTCTTTTAGTGAGGAACCTCTGTGGACATTCCAATTACTGGATATGCATGGTTAGGTACATACCAAAGGGGGCATTGTACTCAATGATACGTCTGATGAATGTTAAATACAGTGGAACAATGACTCCCTTGGACTTAGATGCCATAACTTTGTTTATAAGTTGCACAACAGAGAATAATTTCCTCAACACTGTAAACATGTGATGATCAAAGGCTAGATTGCTATATAGTTATATCCCTAAGTCCCTGACTATTGGGTCAACTCTCAGGGGTGTGTTGTCAATATGATAGCTACCAGGGATAGATGACTTCCCAAAGGATACTATTATGCATTTCTTGGCATTTAGTTTTAGTCCATGACTCTGACACTCAGTTGTTTGTCTGTGTCAGCCCCTCCTGGAGAACATTTGTGCCAGTGTGAAATTCAATGACAGCTCCTAATTTGCAATAATCTACAAATGTAGTCAGCCAGAGACCACTGACATTGACTTTGACTTCTGTCTGGTTCTCAATGACTGGAACAGCAACTCCTACTATTTCTGCTGAATAGCTCTGGAAAACTTTTTTGAGTGATAACTACTGATCTGGAAAACAACAACGGACTACTGAATAACAACTGAACAACTACAACAACAAGTGAGCTTTAACTGACTCAGAACCTGCTATTATAGCAGAATTTTTTAAAAGCCACAGAAATCTGTTAGGAGAATTCTATTCTTTCATGTCAGCCTTTAAAAAGTAAACAAAATAGCTGCTGTGGAGATTTTATTCCTTTCAGCTCTGGGACACGATGACATCACATCTAGGTCAGCTGAATGGCATAACCTACATTCAGAATTCTTTAAAAAAGAAAACACATACATTTGGTCAGCCAGAAGAACACTGTTTAATTCATACATCTAATATAGATCAGAATAATAATCAAAAACATAAACATATTCACAAAATTATAGCTAGTCGTGCTGGCATATATAACACACTGTAATTTACAATTATTTACAAGTATTTACAAAACATCAGCTAGTCATGCTAGCACAAATAACGATATCTAACATCCTCACAAGGCCTACCAACCATTCAAGGAGAATTAAGGCTAGGAATGAGGGTAATACCGTATAATGACAGATGAAATAAGGCTTAGGAATAGCCTTTCTGAATATCCTTCATCTATGTACAGGTGGGTATTTATAGTAATTAGTGTTATTGCCTTCATTGTCATATCTGTAGGAAATATTTCTGTGGTCAGGTGTATTGGCATAATGTACTGTAATGTATGCACAGTTTGCATGAATATTTTTGGCATTAGTTCTGTCTGTTCTCTTTTGCCACTAAGCATGTAGCATATTTGAATAAGTGTAGTTGTGATATGTGTAACTGGATAAGACAAAAGAGGTACCAAAAGAATAACAATATGTATGTCATCCAGAAAAAAAAGTATAAGCCTTTTTCATAAGGACATTAAATTAAGTGAAGGGTATGCAAAATGTCTCATTTTGGAAGTCATTGTCAAAAATGCCTGCTATGGAAATTTATTCATTAAATTGAAACTGTGGGAATCACATTGACAATATCTACTGAATGCTTTCAGTGATCCAGGGTTGAGCGAAACGTTTCTTTACCACTGATCTTAAAACATTTCTTTACCACTTATCTTAAAATATGGCAGTTTTTACAAGTACTGAGAATATTTTACTTATTTCATTTCAATTTAATGGCATATCGGTCTATCTATCAGTCTGTGACTTAAACATTATGACTCTGTGGGCATACTATTACTCACATAACGTTTATTAATAACACTTTATGCTCTCTTGCTAAAGAAAGCACTGATAACAATGATCTTTCCCATCATCCTCTCTACAGGTTTTGAGCTTGCTGGAAAGATTCTTTCTCTCTGTACAATATTTCAAGAGCAAAGTAATGCCCTTGTCAACAACAGATATTTGAGGCAGTGCCTCTGAGGTCAGTTTAGAAAAATCAATGTGTGAGTACAGTTCTTCCTTCCAAATTACCAGTGTTATTACAACAGTTCTCTTGCACTGACATGGACAATCGTTTGCAGAAGAATGAAGATTAGATTTATCAGTTTAGTTCTGAAAGTCTCTGTTACGTCATCTATCAGCTCCCATCAGGTAGCTTCAGCATGGACATTATTTATAAATATCTTTAGTAAATCACAACTAAAACTGTGATACATACTGTATACACATACATAATATACAAATATAGTATTTTTAATCAGTCTACACATTTCCTTTAATATTTATCATCCATAATGACACTACATAAATTATTGAAAATTTTCCTTCCCTTATACCTCACTCCTCTTCCTAAACAGATTCCATATGCTTCTGTACAATTTGCTTTTCCCTTTATCTAAGGACCCTGCCTTTATTTCTTTATCTACTTTACAATATTCATTACTTTATTTACAGTCCATTTAGATTTTGATTTCAATGTTTTGTTATTATTATTATTATGTTTATTATTATTTTGCATCCAACAGCATTAAACAATGACATTTCTTACTATGTCGACACAACTCAGAGACTATGTTCCAGCACAAAATAACCATTTGCTTCGTTACAAAAGTTTGATTCCCTGATATTTCTAGAATAACATTCTGTAGGGAAGTTTATAAATCTGCCAACTCTTAGAATACATGTTCTCAATTAACTCTGTTTTCCCATCAAACCTCCAGCATTTGATATCTCTTGAGGAAGAATTAACTAAAGTCATCTTGGGGTATAAAAATATCTGCAAACACTTCAATGCAAAAAAATCCTACATATTCTAGATTTGTTGCATATAAGGAAGCCATAGAGATGTATTTCCATTGTTTCTTAGTTAATTGCCTTTCTCGTCTCACTTCCAAATCTTTTACATCCTATGTTTGATTCTTATAGTTATCGAGCAATGTTTTTATTATTTCCCACTAATTATACTTTTTTAACAGCTGCTTCTATTCTAGACTAAAATAAATTGTTTACCTTTGCCGGTCTTTTACTTAGAACTCCTCCATCCTTCACCTCACACTTTGCATATATTCTGTTATCAGTCCCTGTTATGGAAGGGAGACTGTAACCTACAGTCCAAATTTCTTATTGACCTCATTCTACTCTTTTAACTTTCCATCCCCAGATATTTGCTTCTAATATCTTGGTTTCCTTGCTAATTCTCTCCAGTAAATTCCAACTCTGTCTTCCATATTTCCTGTACCCTTAATTGCAATAATTCCTTTGGTATAATCTCCTTTCTCTATTCCTATGTTGGCTTAATTCTGAAAATATGTTTTGCTAATTATTCTGTATCAGTGTTATCATTTTCCTTAACTTACTGCTTCCTACAAGAATACAGTCATCAGGGAAGCAGAGTTTTTGTGTATCCTGTAAGTGTATACCATATTTACAAGAGACATCCCTGATTAATCCTGAAACAAGGTTACTCAGTGGCTGTAAAGTCTAATTTCAAAGTCCTGGTGCAGATGTGTAATTAAAACAAAGGCAGTAAGGATGTATCTACAAAATGACATGACTTTCTAAGCATGCAAAGGGAAGTGACCATTACAATGAAGAACTATAGTTATTAACGAGAGTTTGCAAAAAGTGATGACAAATTTAATGTATTTTCCATGTCTGCATTAGTAAGGCAGAAATGGATTGTGACATTATCATGTTGATGATGGTGCATAAAAGCAGTGGCTGTTAGGAAAAACTGACATTAAAATAGTGTGAAGAAGTTATGAGATATAAATGTTTTCATTGGTATTGCAGTTATAGCTATTAGCCATGATTTCATAACTGTATTAGTGCCATAAAAGCATTTGACCTACAGGTGAACAAATGGTGTCATCTACTACAAAACACTAAGCTACAGTATGTTGCTATTGACACCATATGACATACATGATTTTATAAATTAATATTGTTTTGAAAAAAAATTGATACTGTGGGATTCACTGAACTCTGTGTAGGTTTCTGTGTTTGCATGGTGAGCAACAGTGGTGATTACATATTCCTGCTGTTTATTTCATTTAAACATAAATGTGCACAGTGTTGCCAACTAGAAAACCATGTGAAACAACACAAATACCAATCCTGTTTACAGTGGAGCAATCTAGGGTAGCAGGATTGCATGGAATGCCACAATGATTACCAGGGTCTATTATATAGTAATGTGTATGGTCCAAATACAGCACAGGACAGTATATAAAGTGCAGAGTATTGTGAAATCCCATACCTGCTGTGATGCCCCACTACTGAACCAGTAATCAAGGAGCCTAAATCCTCACCACTAGCACCAGTGGGGGGATGTACACTGGGAGAAAAACATGTAAACACACAGTATTTCCAGATGCAGCTCTCTGCATCAAGTGCAATATCCCTTTAGAGCACACAGAGACCACAGTCAGTCCAGGGCTGATTTCTGTCTCTTTCTCTGGATCCCCAGTAAGACTCCCCACTGGCACAGCTATAGAGTTGAATCCTTAGCCAAGGTTCTAATCCAAGTCCTCCAAAACTCTCCCTGTCCAACCTGTGCTTCATTTCCCTGCCCAAGTAGCTGACACACACACTCTTGGAGAGTTGTTTTACACACACACACACACACACACACACACACACACACACACACACACACACACACACACACACACACACACACACACACACACACACACACACACACACACACACACACACACACACACACACACACCTGGGAAAGGCTGGCACAGGTTTTCTAGCTATGGCCCTTTTTGCCCAGACTATAAGGTAGTTATCACTGCCACTGGAACCCCTTATTAGCTACTTTAAGGCCCTTAACAAAGGGTGTCCAATCTTATTGTGTAATGTTGCTGTTAATACAAATGGTAGTTTGACCAAGAGTAAGGCTATTAGAAGTGGCCTACACAGTGTCACCAAATAAATATGAAAGTACTCTCAGAACTTAAATATCTCTAGACAGATCAGCCACAATGAAAGGTTTAAATATATTTAATAATAAATAATAAATAATAAAAGAACAAGAAAATACATAGTTTATATTTGCAGTGATATCGGAGTTTAAAATCACAGGAAATATTTAAAACAACATTGCAGGACAGCCTCAAATAAATAAAGAAAAATATCTAAAATAATCTTTGCTATATTCCTGACTATATCTAAGAGAATTATACTGTCCCCTAGACATACTTACTTATGGCAAGGCAGATGTGTTGTGAATGGATCCGCTAGCTGATTTTGTCAGGTCAAAGACAGAATACAGAATGCTCTCTCTCTCTCTCTCTCTCTCTCTCAGAGACTTCCCAAATTAATATCTCAAATATTACTGCTAGACTAGCTTGCAGAATTACATTATTTCTTGTCATCTGACTCTATCCCAGGTAAAAACCCCACTGCTGAAAGCTAGCAATATTTAGCATCTCCCTATGAAAATACTTTTCTTCAGATTTTGGTACTTTCTGGAAGTCATAAAACAATAAAACACTTCCAAGATAATACAGAAAGATCCCTAGTTCTAGATGTTGTGTCTGTTACTGCACTGAAACTAAAGATAACATCTTTTTATGGCCTGACGATAAAGTAATTTAATTTCAGCTCTTTTTATGAAGTTAACCTTCTGTATTCCAATTTCCATTGTTAAAATATGTACATCTAAACAGTTACTAATAGTGCAGGTACATTTCAGTTTTATTCCAGTAGGGCATGCTGTGGTTACATTTTAAGCACTTGGCAAAAACCTTTTCAGCACACACTTCTAAACCAGCAGTTTGACATACACCAAACATACAGTGCTAATACATTTGTAACACAAGTATATTATATGAATCATATTTATATTCACAAATGACATTTAATTATTTACAAAATTCCAGATGGCTGGACTGGCAGTATCTCCTTTCATGACATTTCTTCCCCCCTCAAAGACTCAAGCTAGTTTTTCAAGTGACCCTTGAGAGACATTGCTTTAGAGGGATGACCCTATCTGGGAATACATTACCCCATTCCCTGCCTTGACATTTCAGCTGCCTTGGCATTGCTGACCAAGTATAGTGCTGCACTGTCCTGTCATATGGCTGCAACCCTAGGCTCCACCATAGTAATTTGAGATTTTGCTGGCTGGCTCCCTGTAGCCATAGATCCCACACAGACTCCTCCTCATGCCTCTTACTGCCAATACTTACCACCAGGGCCTCTCTATCATGGTATTGTTTCATCATGTTAACATAGTACAGTTTGTGCCCCTGTCTCCTGCCCAGCAGTTCTACCATGTAGTTAACATCGCTGACCTTCCTTACCATGTCGAAGAGTCCCTCCCAAACTGTCTGCAGCTTGTTGTGTCTGACAGGAAAGAGAACTATAACCTGCTGGCCCACAGCATACTCTCTAGCACGAACATTCCTTTTATAGAAGATCTTTTTTTCCTATTGGGCTTCTGACAGGTTCTCCTGGGCCAAGCCCATGAGTTCCCTGTGCCTTGTCCTGAGATTTAGGACATATGCCACAACAGACTCCTTGTGGGATTCATACTCACCATCCCACTCATCTCAAATCAAATCTAGAGGTCTCCTCACCCTATGCCCACACAGCAACTCAAAGTGTGAAAAAACTGTGGATTCCTGGTGCACCTCTATGTAAGCAAACAACAGATGGGACAAATATTTGTCCCATTCCCTCTTAAACTGTCTGCAAATGCCTGTAGAATGGTCTTTAGTGTAGAGTTTAACTTCTTCACCAAACCATTAGTCTAGGGATGATAGGGGTAGCCTTTAGGTGCTTCACCCCACAGCGCTCCTATAGCCAAGCCAGCAGGTCTGACATGAAACTGGCATCTATGTCAGTCAGTATTTCTTTTGGGAAACCTACTCTGGTGAAAATCTCTAACAAAGCATTTGCCACCCTTTCTGCCTCAATGGAGGATAGGGCTGCCATTTCAGGGTATCTGGTAGAATAATCTACTACAACTAGGATATATTTTTACCTGTGGGACTTGGGGTACTCAGAGGCCCCACAATATCCATAGCTACCCTCTGAGATGGCTCCTCAATCACAGACAAAGTCATCAAAGGAGCCTTGATTTTGTGTCCAGTGTTGCCCGCTTTTTGGCAGTGCACACAGGTCCTGTAGTATCCTGTTACATCCCAGGAAATCCCAGGCCAATAAAAGTTCTGCACAATACATCTCTCTTTATGCTCATATGACCTGCAAAGGGAATGCATGGGCTATGGCTAGAAGTGCCAGATGGTAGGCTCTGGGCACTACCAATTGCTGTATTCTCTCACACTCTAGCCCTCCCTCAGGGGTCCACTCTCTATACAGTAACCCATTGCCCCACTTTACAGATTCCCCCTTTCCTTGAGAATCAGGTGCCTCTCTGGCTACCTCCCTCAAGCCCTGTTATGTAGAGTCTGATAGCCGAGCCTATCCCAACTCTCTCTTTGTAACCCTTCCTACCTCTCCTTCCAGAGAAAGTCTGGTATTCTCTGACAGCAGTGCCTCACTGTCATCCTTGGTAGTACTACTACTCACCTCTACCCTTGCAGTCACTCTGTCCAAAGGAACATCAGTACCCACAAGCAGCTGTGGCTTACATTCAGTCTCATTGCTACAGGGTAGATTCCCTCCCTGAAGTATCTGTGTCAGCAGTATTTGTTTCAAGTGTGTGGTCTGTCTGTGTTCCCCCCAGGCTACCAAACCCACATGCTTGTCTCCAAGCCTGACTGCATGTCACTGCATGCACACAATGTACTGTATTATCAAAATCATTCCCTATCAGGACATCTGAAGGGATATCCTCAAACACACCTACTTGCTTGCTTGTTTCTTTTTCCACCATCCTAGTGAAGGTGAACCCAAGCCAAAGGTATTTGGAATGGGGTCCCTCCTAAAGCTCTGAGTGGAGTAGACTGCCCAAGCAAGTAGTGTTCCTCTTTATCCATTGCAGTCTTCACAATGTCATGTCAGAGCCTGTGTCTCTTTTAGCAGTGGCCTGTTTCCCATCTACTAAGATAGGATATAACATTGTGTGCTAGTTTGGTACTCTTGTTGCCTCCAGACAACTTACTGCTGGCATTCTGTCATTCCCACTTACTGGCTCTCTCACCTTTTGTTCCCCGCATTGCCTCCATGGTCATCTATATGCTACACGGCCCCGTTGGTTACATTTAAAACATTTAACCCTTGATCCTGGCTGTGTACCTGAACTAGTGACTTCCCCTGTTACTGACAGACTCTGTTAGGGAAGTTTAAGCTGCCTACGATGGGTTCCTTTAGACCCATGTGTAGCACTGGGTATGCCTTTCCTGTGCAGTGATGCCCTGCTTGCTAGATATAGGTTTGCCTTTTTCCCCAACTCATCAGTGGTATTACATTCCCTATCTGCTAACCAGATTCTCATGTCCTCAGGCAAAGAGCTAAGGGCTTGTTCCCTCACCAAAATGTCTGCCAGCCCTTTAAAAGTGGTGACATGATGCTCACTCACCCATCTATGAAAATAAGTGCTTAATTCAGCAATATGCTCGTACACACTTTCATCTGCCTTGCATATATGCTCATGAAACTTTTTTACAAGCTTCAGGTGTTAATTTAAAATGCTCTATTAAACAATTTTTAACAGTATTATAATTGAAGTAATCAGTATCAGACGATTTAGAAATAGCAGTTATAGCTTTACCATAGAGTAAAGGGGTCAGAAACAGTACCAGAGTCCTTGGTAAACATTATACAGCTTAAATACCCTTTCAAACATATGAATAAAACTATCAAAAATATCACCCTCTGTAAATTGTGGAAGAAATTTACTGATCATTTTTGCTTCTGGGGTTCAGTTACTCCCTTCCCCATTACCTCCATCACCCTGGCAAAGAGCTAGCATCTCATTTTCATGTTGCCTCTGCCTCTCATTTTCTTCAGCCTCAGCCTCCAAATGTCTCAGTCTTTCTGATGCTTCTAATTCCATTTGTTTTTCCTGATGCAGTCTCTCTGCTGATTCTAGTTCCAAACATTTGGCCTCCTGTTCAAGGCTCTTTTACTCTAGATATATTTTTAAGTCCTCTATGGAGAGGTTGAACTGTCCATTTTCTGAGATTTGTACATCGGCAAGGCAAGTCTAGTTGCCCTTCTGGTTGCTGGTCTGTGATGCAGCTGTGACTAAGGCTGCAATAATTTCTGCTTTATTCATGCTGGCATACCACAGTCCTTTGGCTTGGCACATCTCAGCCAACTGACTCCTTGTCAGCTTGACATACTCCTCTGCTGACATCCTTGCCTGCTCTCCCTGACTAACTAAGCTAGCAAAAAATATTTTATTTTATTTATTTTATTTTACATTTGTTGACCGGGCTAGTCCAGCTGGATTTATGTCCATTTTCAGTGGAGGCCCGAGGAAAGCTCCCAAGATACAAAAAAACAATAAAAAAACATAAATGAAAAAAAATAACATTTTTTACAAGGCAATAAGCAAGAATGCAGTGTTTTTAGTACAGGTAATATAATGTAAAAAAAGAAGAGTAAAACAAAAAAGTAAAAGGAAGGTATTAGCTGCTTTCAGTACAAAGTTAAAGTTAGGTGTTATGTAGTTCAATGTAATAGTTATTAAAACCAAAAAAATATATATGGTATATAGAACATAGTAACTATAGAGCTATTTAAGTATTTGCAGTCAGATAGAATATTTGTATGATGAATAGAGAAATTATGAGTGAAATAGATGGAAGTGAAAGAGTCAGGATTGACAATGCATACAGAAGCCAGATTCAGATGTTGTTCAGGAGTTTGAAGAGTTGTGAGAGTGAGAGAGGAAGAGTGGAGGAGGATTGTGTGAGGGAAGATTATTTCTGTGGTGCCAAGCCAGAGTAGTGGGTGGTTAGGTTTTCTAGTAGTTTAGTGGTTCTAGTACTGTTAACTTGTAACTTCTGAAGAACGTTGAGTTGTCAGAGGGGAGGTAAGAGGAGGCTGCTAGGATTTGTTTTATATTTAGTTGTTGATAGAGGTTTATAGGAGTTGTAGCTTGATAGATAAGCTTTCTAGAAGGAAGTTCCAAAATAAATACAACTATTGTGATATGAAACTTTAAATGTTCATTGTATGGCTGATTAAGAGTACAAACACATTATTTAATAACCACTGTTTACAGGCTACAAGAGTTCAATATCCAAACCACTGAATCCCAATAGGTGACCCCACCACTGCCAACCAATAAATGTAATGTCCCACACTGGAGCAGAAATCAAGGAGCCACAACCCTCACCACTAGCACCAGTGGGGGATGTACTCTGTGAGGATGACAAGTATATACACAGTATTTTCAGATGCAGCTCTGTGCATCAAGTGCAATTTCCCTTAAGAGCACACAGAGACCACAGTCAGTCTGTGGGTGTGTTTTCCGTCTTTCTCCAGATCCCCAATAAGCCTCTCCACTGGCACAGCTATAGAGTTGAATCCTTAGCCAGGGTTCCAGGCAAGTCCTCCAACACTCTTTCTATCCAACGAGTGCTTCATGTCCCTGCCCAAGTAGCTGACAAACACACACTTGGAGAGTTGATTTATACACACACAGATACCTGGGAAAGGCTGGCACAGGTTTACTAGCTATGCCCCCTTTTCCCCAGACTATAAGGTAGTTACTGCCACCAGAATCCCTTATCAGCTACTTTAAGGTCCTTAACAAAGGGTGTCCAATCTTACAGTGTAAGAGCAAGGCTATTAAGAGTGGTCTACACAGTGTCACCAACTAAATGTGCAAGTACTATCGGAACTTAAATATCTCTAGACAGATCAGCCACAATGAAAGCTTTAATATATTTAATTATAAATAATAAAAGAAAAAGAATATACTCAGTATATATTTACAGTGATATCGGAGTTCAAAATCACAGGAAATATTTAAAAAAAATTGCAGGATAGCCTCAAATAAATAAAGAATAATATCTAAAATAAGCTTTGCTATATTCCTGGCTATATCTAAGAGAATTATACTGTTCCCTAGACTTACTTCCTCATAGCAAGGCAAATGTGTGGTGAATGGATCTTCTAGCTGATGTTGCCAGGTCAAAGACAGAATACAGAATGCTCTTTCTCACAGACTTCCCAAATTAATATCTCAAATATTACTGCATGACTAGCATGCAGAATGACATAATTTCTGGTCATCTGACTCTATCCCAGGTAAAAACCCCACTGCTTAACACTAGCAGTATTTAGCATCTACCTGTGAAAATACATACAAAGGGGCTTTTCCTCAGATCTTGGTATTTTCCAAGACAATACAGAAAGTTCCATAGTTCTAGACATTATGTCTGTTACTGCACTGAAACTGAACGATAACTGGGGGGGATTTAATAAAATCCATGTAGGCATAGTGTAAAGCCTGCACAGAAGGCACCATGGCCATTTGTGTGGAACCTCCTCGGTAGTGCGCCATACATATTAATGAAAGTGTGTTACTGAGGGAGAGCCATGTAACACGGTTATTAAATTAGTGTAGGGAGTGTGTTACTGTGTCTGAAGATGAGGGACACACCCCCTGCACTGTCAACGTGTCAGATATAAATGTAGGCATATGTAATAAAAAGTTTAATTAATTAATTAATTTATTTATTTTGTGTTCCGTGGCATGGCATAGCACACAGTGATGGACATGTGCCAGACATCTAAAAATAGAAAGCAAATGCATTTAATTATGAATGCAATGGTCAAGTTTAAGCATAGCTGAGTAGGCTTGTGTGCCGTGGTACTAAGCAGTAATTAAACATCCTAGAGAGGTACATGTAAAAGTATAGCAGAATTCTACATGCCCATGTAGCCAAATAATTAGAGTGACAGCCTTATGTGCAATAGATGCAGGGTTTGAATAGAGAGATTATTAAGGATTTATTTTGCAAATACAAATTATGCCAATTAATTTTAAATTCTGCTTTGCTGCACTCAGCTGAGCACTGCTAAGCACAGCCAAGCCTTGCCAAGCACTGCTTAAACAAGGAATGTTTGAGCACCACTTAGCTGGTTTGCACATTGCTAAGTGATGCAAAGCACTTCTTAGCAATGCCCATTTAAGCATTGCTCAGCCCAGATAAGCTGGTTTGTACATTGCTAAGCATTGCCAGTCTAAGCACTGCTAAGCTGAGCATAGTGAGTTTGCGTGATGTTAAGCAATGCACTGCATATTTGAAAATTACCCAATGGTGGTAAAGGGCAGGAAACAATGCTTATTAAAGTGCAGCAGGTGGAAATACAGCAGAACCAGTTGGAGTTTGAACCAGGTAGGAGATACGGCAGGTTTTGGAGAGGGTGCACGCTTCTGGGTGCAATGGTGGGGAATTCTGGAGTTCAGAGTCATGGTTGCACTCTTTGTAAAATACCATGATGTCTGGCTGCTATATGTCTAGTACCAAGGATCTGAGTACAAGTCCGATACCTGGGAATGGCTGGCATGTGATTTCACCAGTGCTACAGGTATCCCCTGTACAGTTGAGCAGGTCTGTCATCATTTTGATGCTCTGAAACAATGGAAGAGGGGACTTTTGTATACCTGGGTCCAGGATGCTAGAGATGGGAATGCCCCCCAAGTTTGTAAGTACTGTTTGCATTGTTTTACCAGTACCTAATCTGAATGTGTGATAGGTACGCATAGTGGTGTGCTTCTCTCCCTACAACTCAGAGGAGAGAGCTCACAACCTAGAGGCCCATGCAGGGCAACTGGCCAGGTTGTGCTGTGAGTGTGGTGAGTACAGATGTATCTTACAATCTATATCATATAAGCAAGAAGGACTAATGTATTAACTGCCATTATGTATATACAGTTTGATTGTACTGCAATGAATGTGGTCATAGAGCTGGACTGCAATAAGTGAGTAATGCCAGGTATAGTTCAATAAAGATGAAAGCATGAAACCTTAGAATGTTAAGGAAATAAAGTGTCTAGTGCATTAATTGTAGAATTACAGCTGTATTGCAACACATGCATTATATGAACTGCCCTGCAATAAAGACTGGCAAAATATACAAAATATAACAATCACTGCATGAAGTCACCCCTAATAAAGCTGTGTTTTGCAATATTTGTGTATTTTGGGCTGTTGTTTATGAAATCAAGTATTATCTGCTGTGAACTAAAAACACAAAGATTACCACTAAGTGACTGAAGGTTACCTAATAAAGAATATTCTGCTAAACTGTAGATTTGGAGCTGTACTACAAGATACAATGCATTATGATATTTGTTCTGCACTAAGATCTGAAGGAATGATAGTAACACCAAAGGTATATTATGTATCTCAGGATTGTCTTGTGTTAACCATTGCATTTCAGCTATTTCTGTTCTGAGGTATGCTGCTGCAGGCAAATATGAAACTGTAATAGCTGTAGACTGCAAATAAACCATCTGTAACTGTGTGTGGGTCAGGTAGCCAACCCAGCACTCTGATATGGTTTGTACACATCACATATATTTCCACCCACTAGGGGTATATAGTGTACACCAGCATTCTATGTATTAATGTATAGTTGGCCTACTATCTCTGTCATGCATGAATCTCATGCATGTGTGTTTAACTGTTAGTGCAGTCTTGTATAAGAATCAACTTCTGTTACCAGGTCATATTTAGGTAGCAGGTGAGTTCTAGAAATATATATCAATAAATCAATATGCAGCAGTGGCAGTAGCTCAGCTGGATAAATGCTAGGTCTGATGTACATTTTGTCACACACAGACCAGGGATCAAGTCCAGTGACAAGTACTAGTAAATATTATTGAATCAGTTATGTATTGTTAACAGATGTTCTTCCCACAGGAATTACAGGTAAATAAATAGCTACAGTAGCCCTTAGAATGGGTTAATAATTTCTGTGTTCAGATGTAACAGAGTGTTAACAGCATTGCTCAGCAATGAGATAAGACTTTAGAAAATGAAGGCAACAAATATAATACTAAAAAAAGTTTATACAATAAATAAAATGTGTAATCTTGCTATGGCTGTATTCATGTATGCCTGGTGTTTCTGTAAATGTCAGCTGATAGTCTAACCCCATGCCTGGCTAAGACGGCATGATACTTGTAAACTATGGACTGTGATCATTGTTGCCTAATCCCTCTGTCACAGATCTATCATGGACATGAGTTATGCCAATAACACAGTCACACTACATCAGTCCACAGTACACCTTGGTAGTCGTATCTGTCCCCCTGACATGTAATAGTCCTCTGTAGCTGTGTACCTGTAGGTGTTACAGCTTGACCCATACTGTCCCATGCAGATAGCTTGAGAGGTATGTACATGCTACAGAAGCTATAGGGCACATGCATACATAAAGGAAAGGCAGACTTGTAGAGTATATAAGAGTACTGTTTCCCAACATTATAGCCTATACTGGTATTAATGGACTGTATTTCTCTCTCCCCCATCCCTTATCTGCATCATAATTTATTATTGTTATATATAGATTATGGTTTACTATTAACATATGTTCTTCTCAAGATATTATGTTGGGCCTTGTGTTTTATTATTGTTATGTATTGCAATGGTTGAATATTAACATACGTTGTTGAATTGCACAGTCTTGCACACAGATTATAAACAGGTGTGCAAGACTTGCAATCTCTGAGGTTGGGGAGTATGTCCCCCCCAGGGATTGTGTGAACTTGGGGTTAGTATATATAATTAGCAGGGTGGGTATGAGGATGCAGCGCCCACCTGGAATATATAGAGGGGCTTGTTCTCTGCAATAAAGGATGTTTTCTTTTTTTAAGTTTAAATTTGCCAACAGTATGGTTGTTCTTTGCTGTGCATAGTGCCCTGTTGCCATTTGCATTGTTGACCTTTTGTTGTTGATATTTTCTTGTCAGTGTTATTGATGTGAACCTGGACAATTAGATGAGGAACAGCAAATTAATCCCTGGTTTGGCACCTATGTCTCTAATGGATACAGACAACCTGTAAATAGTTAATCTCCCAGGCCCTATCTTGTAAATGTTTCATCTCCCAAGCCCCTACTTACACTTATCAAGGGTATCAGAACTTGTCAGAGATTTGGGATACATGTCTAGGCTTAAAAAGCCCCTTATGGTCGTTAGCCTAGTAAACACTTATGAACCTATGAATTGCCTATGTTGTTGGTCTTATGCTGTGTTACTGGCATGCTGTTACTATACTGACTGTTATCTCACTTATTGTTGTGTTCCATATACTATGCAATGTCATGTTACTGGTTTATTTGCAACATCCTGGCATGCTGTTATAACTAACTTAATGTTATGTTCATTACTAACCTATACACTTTGAAATACCTCAACACCATAGGTCAACTGGGTAGGCTGGTTCCTGGCAATCCACCTATCCTTCCTTAGCCAGCTGTGGCACAAGTTCCTAGCACATCTGTGACCCAAAAATTGTGGTGCCACCTACCCTGACCCTGCACCACATATGGGTGGAACTGCCTCAGGGGACAGGGCCGTCCACTACCTTGGGAAGGGGTGGTGGGGGATTGTCACTCAGGATCATGCATCATGGCTATGAGAATCACCTGCATTGGACTGAGGGCAGACTGACAAACCTGGAGGGGCAAGGAGGCCACGGCACCCAGTCTCTAGCACAGCCACCTTTGGGCCAGTAAAGGAGCAGTGTTGACTGCCCATATGTGGAAGCTCAGTCTCACTGCTGCTGTTTGGGGGCACATGGCTCTCTGATTCCATAACACCCTCCCTGTCCAAGGTGTTTACCCGCCATGTGTCACACACTGCCCCTGTATGCTGTCTTGTTTGTCTTGTCTGTCTGGAAATGCAACCTCTCCTACCCAGCGCACCTCCCCACATGTACCTATAACCCTTCCCAACATTCCACTTTCAAGTTATTAAAAAAAAAAACAGAGACACATTCCACAGCTATCAAGATTTTACTGATGCTTCCTAGTACCTCAGCTGTTTGCCTTCCAGGGAACAATTACATCCTTCAATGAAAAAAATGGGCATCTGTTCCACAAGAAAAAAATATCACCCCATACATAGCTCTCCATTTTGTACCTGCACCCACTGGATAGACTTAATCACTACATGAATTAATCAACACATTTAAGTTGCCCTCAGATGCTCCAAATTCTAAATTCTCTACAACCTGCACAACTGTTGCTGTAGAAGAAATGGAGAGGTATGGTTCTTTCCTACACTTGTCCTGCATATCCCTACCTGTCTTTCAGTATGTTTTTCTGCCTGCTTTCCCCCATTTCACCACTTTCCTATCACCCCTTTTTTCTTTTCTTTTTTTAAAATTTGCATTGGTTTAAGTGGAGCTAAGAGGTACATTGCTCACAACCCCGCAGACCCACTTAAAACTGCTTAAAAGTGCCTAAATCCCCTTCTGTGTTTCTGACACTGTTACACACAGCTGCAAAATAACCACCCCCTGCAAATTCTCAAACCCGAGCCCCTTTCAAATCCAACATACTGCATTAGCCTACTAGGCCACTCAGCTCTGCAGCTAAACAAGTGTTTCCATAAACTTATGCCGACTGCCAATGACACACTACATTTACATATAATGAGGAAATTGGCAGTGCACTTGGGACTATGATGCAGACTCAAAACCAGTACACAGCCAAATAAATCATGATGGCTGGATGAGGCCTGAGATAGCAAGTATAGTTGTCAACTGCACAGACTATTGCAGAATATCCACAATTGAGCCACCCACTGTTGTCACTGTCATCAGAAAACCTTTTCTGTGCACTAAGTACTGACAAGTTAGTGCAGGTTGAGGTTATAACATCATGACAGACAGTTGTGTCACACATCATACCCATCCAAACACACATGCTAATGCAAATCCTGTGCAACAGACAATATGCATGCACATATATCTTGCAAATGCACCTGCTACAGTTTCGACTCAATAGCTCAGTCTGATAAATTCTCAGAATGCTGTGCATTTTGACACCCAGAGTCTTGGGTTTGAATCCAGTGTGTTGTACTTCAATTACATGCTTGTGAATACAACAAATAATGACCGAGTCCTGCAATTTTAACCAAAACAAGTTGCTGCTACTGCATTCACTGCTACTCGTGTTAGCACATCATAGGCCTGTAGGTCACACTGCACAAATATGCATAGGCTACCTATATGTCACCTAAAACTCTCTGATTGGCACTGTTACATAACATATGTACATGTACCTTAAGCACATGCCTCATCTGGTCTGTTATGGGTAACCTCAATCTGGCTCTGCTGTAATGACAGAGCTGACACTGCTCCATCACTGATACATACAGCTTGCTGACCTCCAATGTGTTCACACTCCCCATTATGATTCTTGGGCAAAAAGCAGTAGCTGCAGCCTGCAACATATGCAGCAGTATGTACAACTACCTGCTACAGACCTACCATACTTTACAACTCAGGGGATCCACTCTACACCCATGCATGAATGGGTGGGGAGAGCAAAGGTCAAGCAACAGGAGCATGTGTTACACTCTGCCCCTACAAACATACACAGCTGATAGACCAGGAGGTACTGCAGCAGCATGCATATTTTGATGTGTATGATGTATGGCACTCATATTTATTTTACCCCTTGCTGACCTCAAACACATTCTTTAACACTGAACTGCCAGATAATCAAAATGTCATATGACAATGGCCAAACACAGCAAGCAAAACTGTGGACATACCGCATAAATCCCAACAGTGGACAGCATTTGTACCTACCTTCTGTAATCCTGTAGTCTCCACACCTTAGTAATGTCCATCTCAAAGTCCAGGAAAAGGGCCAAGGCTTGCATGAAGGCCTTACATATTGCACTGTTGTGCCATGCCATTGGCTAATGAAAGTGCAACCTAGCTATTCTGGATGCAATTAGCAAGTCAGAGTCAAGGATTGATGCACAGGCAATCACCTGTTATTGAGCATTACCTATGAAAGACAATCAGCTGCTAATGGTGAACAGGTCTGTAACTTGCTTTATCAAGATAGACTACAATTTCAGAAGCATTTTCTTCAGGATTTCTGTACAAAAGGATTACAGCACTCTACCAGATATGTGATACAAGCACCCACCTAATGGGATGAAGATGTGAGGATGCAGTTATGGGGAATAGGGATTACAACAGTAGGCCTCTAGTACATCTCTGAGAATGACATGTTGCTGATAGTCTGCTCTTCAAAAGTTACAGGCATGCTTTTCCACTCTGCCTGCTGTGATTTAGATCACAGCTGTGGCCCTCACACTCCCTCCTACAATGGTCGGGTCCTGTTTGAATTCTACTGGATTATGTATTAGACATAGTGACAGTAAGTAATGGTGGACACAGATTGCATATCACATGATGTTCTGTCATTTAACTCCTCTCAGTCTGTGAATCCCCTCCCCACCAAAAGGGCAAATATCTATCCCAGCAGAGTGCTGCCCCCTGTCATCTCAGATGCTCAGGTAAGAGCCGCCCTCTCCAAAGCAAAAAACACAGCATCAATGGGACCAGATGGTGTCCCGGGCTGCATCCTACATGAACTCTAAGAAGAGCTAAACCCAAACATAAAACTACTGTTCAATCTCAGCCTTACTACAGGATATGTACCCAAAGAGTGGCTTACAGCAACAGTGGACCTCTCCACAAAGGTGGTGCTTCAACGGATCCTGGAAACTATTGCCCCATAAGCCCGACTAGCTTGGTCTGCAAAGCTATGGAAAGGATCATCATGGACCTCAAAAGATATTGGGGACCTACAGACACTGTATCCTACACAGTTAGGCCTTGTTAAGGGCAGATCCTGCCTCTTAAACCTGGCTGATTTCTTTGAAACAGTCACCAAGGCCAGTGACGAGGGGAAGGTGGTCCACACAGCCTACCTGGACCCTGCAAAAGCCTTCAATACAATACCCCACTCAGACATTATAGATAAGCTCACCAGCTTAAATATAAACCCCTATGTCACTAGATGGGTTGCAAACTGGCTCAAGGACAGAACCCACATGGTTAGAATTGCTGGAGCCATGTCAGACTCCAAACCAGTTACAAGTGGCGTCCCACAAGGCTCAGTCCTGGGACCTCTCTTGTTCGGTATATATTTCTTGGAGGTACAGGCCAACACAGAAGGACTGTGGCTGACCAAGTTCACAGATGACTGCAAACTGGGCGCCATAATCGACTCTCCAGCCAACACAAGCATCCTCCAAAAGGGCCTCATAGAAACAGACAACTGGTGCCAAAGCCATGGCCTCAAGCTAAACACCAAAACGTGTATAGTCATCCCTTTGGCAAAAACAGTGCCACAAATTACCACATAGGTGGTAATCCATTAGGTACAGAAGAAGTAATTAGGGACCTGGGGACCCAAGTTGATAGCAATCTCTCATTTGACAAACACGTACAAAGTGGTTAGAAAAACATCTTATATAGCCCACCTAATCATGAAGGGATTCACATCTAGATCAGGGGAGGTCATCATGCCTCTTTACTCATCCCTCATCAGGCCCATAATTGAGTACAATGCCCCTTTTGGGATGTACCTTACCAGACACCTGCAGCAACTGGAAAGTCCCCAAAAGTACCTCACCAAGAGGATCAAAGGGCTCAAACAGATGCCATATGCTGCCCGGTTAAAGAAACTCCAGCTCTACTCAGTGGCATACCACCTGCTCAGAGGTGATCTGTGCCTAATGTATAAAGCCATGTCCAACCCAGAATTAATGGACATGCTGCACCTCAGAAAATCCAAATCCCATTGAGCTACATGCTCAAGAGACTTGAACCTCAGCACTGAAATAAATAGGACATGCTGGAGGGACAGATTCATAACCCAGAGGCTCCCTTCACTCTGGAATAAAATCCCAGTCCAGGTTAGGCAGAGTCCCTCATTGACTCTCCAAGAGGAATCTTGATGAATAGATGGGAGATCATAGGTTTACCCCAGGGATCACTTCTGTGTCACTGTTAGACAGAGGCACAGTATACTAACCTCGAAAAAGGGCATAGCAAAATTAATTTAAAATGGGTGGCGAAAGCCAAACACACTCTGGCTAGGCTTATAAATGCCTGAGGGCAGATAGCCTAGTATGAACCTATGAACCTATGAATGTTACACAGGAATGGTTCAGACATTGTAGCAGTGTCCCTGACTTTCCCTGGTGTACTCTCGATAGGTCACTGTTTTGTCAACATTCATATCTCATCACTTGACAGCTATGGCTACCATACCTGACAATCCCGTACAGCAGGACTGCAGGTCATAGCCATTAGTCATGATGGGACACAGACCCAACCACAGTGACAGAGTGTACATATTGATCATAGAAAGTAAGAGTATGAATACAGTAACACATATTACTGTAGCATAACTGTTTTCTGAGGATTCTGTTGTGTGACCGCCAGATTCTCCACATTCTAAGAATAACCATCAATTTTTGTCCAACCATTTGCAGGCATCCATATGTTTCTGGCAGGGGGACCACGTATATAAGGCACACATACACATTCTGCAAACATCTGTGCACTGGAGAAGTAGGAAAACTACAGGGAAGATACCCTACAACATTTTTCCATTGTTGTCTGTCATTGTGGCACATGGATGTTGCTGAACTTCCCACATACTCTCATAATAACACACACTTATTTTTAACACAGTGGCTTTCTGACATGGTACTGAGATGTAGCCCATAGGAGACACACCACAGTAGATGGCATTAATGGGAGTGGAGACATACAGCGCACTCCATCATGGCACACAGGGGCATAACTGGTATTGCTACTATGTTGCTGATAGCCACATACATACTGTATTGATAGACGGATATGATGTGGGAGGTAGCAGTGGATAGTGCAGGCTAATTTGAATGTGCAGAGTCTGTACATAGTGGAGAGCACTGTATGTGGTCCAGTGATGTGTTCCCCTATTCCTGTCTTTCAGAAAGGATGGAGGCACCCGCCGTTTTCAGTTGCGGGAAATGATGTTATCCTGGATGGCTTCAGACTGCATGACAACATTCTGCTCTCCAGGACTTGCCAGAATCATGAGCAACAAGAAGCACTGTGGGCTGACCTTGTCACAGCAGTCAACCATGTAGGGCTGCAGGACAGAAGCTACGTGCAGGTCTGCCACCGGGTGATAGACATGGTAAGTGCTGCATGGCAAAGGGCTGCTGCTGTGGTCAGGGACTGTGCTGTGACCGACGGAGGGCCTGCAGCAGTAGAACCACTCTCGGCCATGGAGGAATTCCTGGTGAACCTGGTATCAACCACCAGCTTCCAAGCATCCATCACTCCATACATTGTGGAAGTGGGTGCCACAGCATTGACAGGAGAGGACCGTCCAGGTAAGCCACCTGTGTTCATCACAGGAATACTGTATCAGTCATTCTGGCAGCCTCTGCATACCAGTACATGGCTGTCAGGTCAATCTACAGTGGGGTGTGTTTGCTTGTAATGTACACTTGTGCACACATACTCAGAATGTCAGCAATGTAGGTAGTATCACAGTACCTACTGTATATGTTGCAATATTCACATATTATCCTATAATAATGCCACATTTTGTTATTGCTGACAATACTTCTCCCTCACATTTCCACAGGCACATCAGGTTTGGCCGGAGGCCAACATCCTGCACCCGGTGAGTGTGATACTGATTTTTCATGGATCATATATACCCTAAGAATGTTAAGGGCTGCCATTTTGCTGTATACACAACCAATATGCTTAGCCAGAGTACACTACTTGTATGTTCATTTTCGGAGGGTTAACTGAAGTGCATTGAATTGCTAATCACAGTATTGTATGTGTAGGAGCTGTAACAAATTTGCACTTATTTTTGTGAAGGTCTATGCTATACAGGGGCCAATAGTATGCTCAAGATGGGTGCACTGTGTTTTAGGTATAGATCTATCATATACACTGACATATCTGTTATGTCACAGGTGTATAGTAGTGGCAAAATTAACCAGACATAGCTGCAGTGCATGTGATTTAATTGGCCTGTCTTGTCTGTGTATGTTGTACTCTGCTTGTGTGCTGTGCATGAGATCAGAAATAAGTGTGGCATATGTAATGCAGCTGTGGTGTCTCACCTGTATGTGTGTGTGGATCACCATACATAATAGTGCAGGTGGTAAGGTATTTATTTTGCCTTCCTCCTCATAGGTGACAGTGGGGGTTGGAGTCTGTCCCCCTCACAACTTGATGTCAGTGTCTCATCAGACTCTGATAATGGTGGCCATAGTGAGGCACAGGTGGGGTTGTTGGTGGCTGAATGTGTCCCATGGGTTGACATCCCACTTCCTCCCCCTTTGTCTCTACACACATTCAGTATGCTCACACATCCCAAGCTAAACCAAGACTCACTCCTCCAAGAAAAGGAAACCAATCTGGTGGACCCCTGCCATAACCAAGCTATACAATAGAAGGAGGAAACTAGTACAGAAAAGAGTAAAATCCCAAGAAGGGAAGACATCCCTAATCAGTATCAGCAAGAAACTATGATCATCCATAAAATCATCCAAGGTGAGCTTTGAAAGAAAACTAGCCAAGGACTCCAAAGATAACCACAAGGCATTATTTAGCTATATCAAGAATCTAAGTGGCAATGCTCATATCTGCTCAGAGTTAGTGCAGAATGGCACAAAATACACTGAATCAACCGATATTGCCAACATCCTGGCAGACAGGTTCAGTGCAAACTTCACCCCCTCCCACCCACAAAAGTGCCCATAACCATACCAGAAGAATGTAGAGCCCCTGAAATCACAGACACTCAGGTTAAAAGAGCCTTCTCCAAAGCCAAAAACACAGCATCAATGGGACTGGATGGTGTCCCAGACTGCATCCTACATGAGCTCAAAGACGAACTAACCCCTCACGTAAGCACACTGTTCAAACTCAGCATCTTCACAGGCTACGTACCCATAGAGTGGTGCACAGCAACAGTTATTCTGCTCCACAAAGGTGGAGCCACAACAGACCCCTGGAACTATTGCCATATAAGCTTGACTAGCTTGGTCTGCAAGGCTATGGAGCGCATCATTGTGGAACTCATTAACAGAGACATTGGGAACCTCGAAACAATGGACCCTACCCAGTTGGCTTTGTTAAGGGCAGATCATGTCTCCTAATCCTGGTGGACTTCTTTGAGACAGTTACCAAAGCTATAGATGAGGGAAAGGTGCTACACACAACCTACCTAGACCTTGCAAAGGCTTTCAACACCATTCCCCATTCTGGTTTTATAGACAAGCTCACCAGCCTGAACATAAACACCTATGTCATAAGATGGGTTGCCAATTGGCTCATGGAGAGAACCCACATGGTGAGAGTTGTGGGAGCTAGATCTGACTCTAAACTGGTTACAAGTGGCATTCCCCAGGGCTCAGTCCTAGGACCCCTCCTGTTTGGCATATACTTTTCAGAGGTACAGACAAGCACAGGAGGACTATGGCTGACCAAGTTCGCAGACGACTGCAAACTAAGGGCTAAAACTGACTCACCAGCTGACACAGACGTCCTCCAAAAGGGTCTTACTGAGATGGATACCTGGTGCCAAAATCATGGCCTCAAGCTAAATGCCAAAAAGTGCATAGTTATTCCCTATGGAAAGAACAACGTACCCACAAACTACCACATAGCTGGTAGTCCCCTAAATACGGATAAGGTAATAAGGGATCTGGGGAAACAGGTAGAAAGTAATCTCTCCCTTGATATCACATTGCCAAAGTGGTTAGAAAATCCTTCTATGTGGCCCACCTAATCAAAAAAGGGTTTGCATCCTGATCAAAAGAGGTCATTGTTCCCCTCTACTCATCACTCTTCCGACCCATCATAGAGTACAATGCCCCATTTGTGATGTACCTTACAAGACACCTGCAACAGCTGGAAAGATCACAGAAGTACCTCACCAAGAGGATCACTGGCCTCAAACAGATGCCCTATGCAGCGCGGCTGAAGAAACTCCAGCTGTACTCGATTGCATACCGCCTGCTCAGAGGTGATCTCTGCCTGACATACAAGGCCATGTCTAACCCAGGATTGATGCTCTAGGGATCTAAACCTCACCACAACAATAAATAGGATATGCTGGAGGGATAGATTCCTGTCCCAGAGACTTCCCATACTTTGGAACAAGATTCCAATCTACATTAGGCAGAGCTTCTCGCTAGTACTCTTCAAGAGAAACCTTGACGAGTGGATGGGAAACAGAAAGTTTACCCCGGGGATCACTTTAGTGGCTTTGCTGGACAGAGGCACAGGGAACTAATCTAAGGGGGTGGTGAAAGACAACACATTCTGCTTAGGCTTATAAATGCCTTCGGGCAGATAGCCTAGTACCTACCTATGAACCTATGAACATACCCAGTCCCCTGTGGCCACGGATATGGGACAGTCTGAGTTTGGCAGCATCAAGCAGGAGAGTGTGGTGACAATGGCATCAGTAAGTGTAGACACTAGCCATAGCCAGAGAGCTGATGAAGTTCCACATAGGCAGATTGACAGGGGTGCTCAAAGGAGGACTGTTACCCATCCACCACCTGTCACAGGTGTCACATCATGAGTCACCCGATGCATGTTTCAGTCCATCATGGAGGCACAGGCATGTGCTGAATGCAAACACCAGATGGATGCTCACAATCATGGATGCATCACTGTCTGAAATCCGTGACTCCTTCCACCACATTGGTGACATCGTGCATCATTTCACTGATGTAGTGGATGGAAGGTGGGGTGAGACATTGTCAGTCCTAGACCGCACATTGTCTGTGCTAGAACATGTGGTGGGAGTAAGGTGTCGGACACATGACTGTAGGTCAGCAACATCTGCTGAGAGTTCACGTGGCTGTACACGCTCACAGTTCCATAATGGCAGTAGCTCCAGCACTACAGATGGCGGGGTGCTGTCCACACCACAACATGGCAAGCCATGGGCACGTGGTCTTGGGTGGTCCCATGTGTGATACAGGCCCAGCAGACACCAGTCACCATCAGAGACTAGTACCGCATCTGACCCTGGGCATGGTTTTGCCAGTGCCATTCCTGGCAGAGCCAGTTTTCATGTTCATGGCCACAGATAGTGAACTGTCCATTCTGCCATGTACGGTCCACAGTTGTCCAACATACCCAAGTATAGGGCTAGCACATGGCTTGACCACGTACGCATGCACACTTATACATCACTGTCACATGCAAGTCACCAATAGTCACACAAGGCACCTATCTACGGCCCAGCTGACCAGCACCCCTTCCTGACTCCCACACATGATGTCAACTGTTTGGCACAGCCTAGGCCTCTGGCACCCCCACACCACACCACACCCTCTGCATGTGATGATACATGTGCCACATCCCACTCATCTGTACCATCGATGCAAAGATATGCAAATATGTGTCTGATGCCCAGTGTGACTATGGTACATTACATGACATGTTGTAGTGTGGTAGTGTTATGCCATGACAGGTGCTGTATGCTGGGGTGTGTCATGAGTACACATCTAAGTATTTTCACCTTTGTTGCATGATGATAGATTGGCGGTGGTTTTGCAGACTTGACAGGCGTCTCTCAGAACTTTGTATGTTTCTGTTGCAGAGGTCTACATGGCTAAGATGTGGAGACCTGCTGACAGTACAGCAGCTCAGGATGGCATGGTTACAAAGCAGAAATATGACATCAGCAAGGTACAGCTGAATATGTCCTGGTTACCTAGGTGTCTATGTGTCCAACAGTGAGTCAGGGGCAATGAGGGCAGACAACATAATCCTGCATGCATACCCCATGACAACGCATCCTACCTGTGATACATGTCACAAGGGTGTTCCATACCAACAAATGTAGGTGGTGGCAGATAGCATTTGTGCCTAGTCAGATGTGGGCTATTTAGGGCCAGCAGTTATGCACAGGGCCTTAAAATGTATAACTATTGCACACAAATAGGAAAGATAGACACACTGCTGCAAGATGATATATTTACATGCACACACTCAGTTGCCCTTTCTGAGAATACAACCCCTACATATAGTAGTATATACTGTAGTACTATGTACTTATCTCATGCACCACAGAGCTTATGTGGTCTGACAGCATCTGCCACTGTTGTTAAGGAGGATGACATCAGCAGGTCCTGTAAAGGACAGTCATTGTTGGACAGAGAGTTCCTGTTATCCCACATAGATGTTAGTTGTCTGCAGGTAGCCCAGTAGCCCACTCTATTCTCTCGCATACATGCAGCACGTCCATACATATGCTACCATAATCTAGTATCCCATACATTTGTTGTACAGAAGAGTGACTTACCTTGTGAATGCAGCAGTTGAGATAACAGTGCTTCAGGGTTGACTCTGTCTGATGCATGCAGTACATAGCCTATACATGTAAGTTACAATTGTGTGTTGTGGCTGGCATCCTTTTTACTATGTATATGAGTTGGAGTGAGGTGTCAGTCCCTAGGACCCTAGATTGTCAGTGTATGTGCTATGAGTTGTCTCTTGGCCAGAGCCACTACATACTGGGCATGCCTATGTCTGCCTACAGGGGCAGGCTCAGGGGGTTCCTCCTCCAAGTCTCCCTGTGGGTGTGGCTGTGGGGACCTTGGCACTGGTGTGGTCTGTGTGCCCCTTCCCTGTAATGATCCTGCTGCAGCAGTGTCTGTAGGATCATATTATGTAGCATGGCACATACTGTGAACATCTGTGCACATGTGGCTGGAGAGTACTGCAGGGCTCCACCAGCTACGTTGAGGCAGCAGAACCATGACTTCAGCTGCCCAAACAGTCACTCAGTGATGTTGCTAGTTTGTGTGTGTGCCTCATTATGGCATTCTTTGGTAGGTGTGTGTGCATTTCTGATGGGTGTCATTATCCACAGTTCCAGTTCATAGCCAGCATCCCCCAGTAGATGGCCATATAGGATGTCCCCCTGGCAAACTTCTGGTACAGCGGTGATGCATGCCAAATATGGGAGTCATGATAACTGCCAGTGCTGCCAGCACACACACTCATGAAAATTCCCTGGGCATTGCACATGACCTGGCAGTTGATGGAGTGATACATACCACTTGTGGTTGATGTCGACTCTGCCATCCTCACTGGGCAGTGCTTTGATGTGTACATAAGTGCAGCCTATGGCACCCAGTACATCAGGGTAGTGTGCTACATGGTGGAACAGATGCATACTGCTACCCCTCTTCATAGGGGTGTGAGGTAAATAAATGTGCTCACTGGCAAGTGTTTCCATGGAAGTCAGGAACTGGTGGAGTACCCTGGATGCAGATGCTTCTGAGACCCCCCCCCCGTCATGTCCCAGTTGGTCTTTGAAAAGTACCTTTAGCTAGTATTCTAAGGGCTACACATACCTTTGTTTCCACCTGGATGGATTCCCCTCTGTTGGCTCTGGGTCTGAGTTGAGGGCAACAAAGCTTAGTGAATTCTTGTAGTATGTCCCTGTCCCAGCCTGTAGTGCTCTACAATCTCCAGCTCCTGTAGCTCCTTGAAGATTACCCTGAGTCTGAACACTATTCTCCTTCTCAGTCTAGGCCTACTGTCAGTAGCAGCAGCATCAGCACTGACCTCAGCCTCTAGCACTTACAGATGTAGCAGTGCAGCAGCAGCCCCTAGCATTCTGTCAGTTAAAATTCCCAAATCTGTACTCCAGTCATGCAGAATATGGGTAAAAAATTAGATTGTATGGTGCATGCATACTTTATAGTGGTGTGCTTCAGATGTAGCCTGTGTGATTGACTGACTATGATGCATTCCACCTGGCAGGTATATCACTGAGGGGGTTGAATGGCCCAGTGTTAGTGGAACAGGGTTTATCAGTAATTTAGACATGATTGGCTTTCCTAGGGAATTTCTTTTTTTTTTAAATGCCTTCCCTACTAAGCACTGCAGCAGGGCACGGAAACCCATGACAGTGGTGTAAACATTGCTCAGTGGTCTGGACACATCCCTATGCATGGGCATACTTAGCATAGCTTAAACCAGCTAAAACGTGTGGCCCTCAGCTATACAAAGCTTAGCAGCTCTGGACACACCCCTTACTTAGCTGAGTGGTACACCAGCAAATAGGCTCCACTGAGCTCCAATCCACTTAAATATATAGTGACACACCCCCTTTTCATGTCAGCTAACTGTTCTGCAGACACCAATGTGGTTTTGAGGCTACATGGGTTTTATCTGCGGACGCAGTGGCCCACTTTTGCTATTCAGTAACTCCTGCTCATTTGCATACAGTTCCTAGCATATAACCTGGATACTTCACAATTTCTGGGACTGCCTCCTTAGCAACCACAGATATCTCCCATTGTACATACTGCATGCAGGGCCCTATTATGCATTATCCCCACATATTTATTATTTTTAGTTTTTATAGTTTTTAATATTTATTTTTTGCATAATGGCATGTTTGTGCACTGCTGTGTGATGACCAAATGTAATATGGGTATTAAAAAAAAGCATTTATTTTATATTATTTTGCATTAGGTTTTGGACTCACAGGACATAGTTTTGCACATATCTGTGCCTACTATTAATTTTATGACCTTCTAATTGGGCTGTTACAGCCTCTGTTCCATTTTTATATTTCTGTACATGGATATTTTCTTTGGACACTTTAAACACCTTTGATGTGGATGTCCTGCATATACTCATTAGTTGTGCTACATATAAGGGAATACTCACCATTGTGGCCACATGCTGGTGGATGTTCCTCATATTGTCTAACCCAGGACACAGGTCACACACCAACTGGTCTGCTTATAGAGTGTGATGTCTACATTATCCTTGGTTTGTGCATTTGTTTTAATAATGTAAAACATCCCTCCATGTTTTTGTTCCATCTCATGTGTTGCCATTACTGTGGCAGCAGTTTTTGGTGTGTGTTAATACTGTCTGTATTACACTAATATCACAGTTTGAACTTTGAATGTTGGCAGTATGACTGGTATAGGGAGAGAGCTAGCCGATATGATGGACAGAAGGAAGGTTGGTGTATTGTGTGTGCAAGAGACTAGATGGACGGGGGGGGGGGGTAAGGCTAGGTGTATTGGAGATGGGTTCAAATTGTTTTATCATGGTGTGGATGGGAGGAGAAATAGCATAGGAGTTATCCTGAAGGAACAGTATGCTAAGAGTGTTTTGGAGGTGAAAAGAGTGTTGGATAAAGTGATGTTTATGAAGCTGGAATTTGATGGTGTAATGATGAATGTTGCTATTGCATATGCTCCACAAGTTGGGTGTGCCATGGATGAGAAAGACAAATTTTGGAGTGAGTTGGATGAAGTGGTGATGACTGTACCCAAGTGTGAGAGAGTGGTGATTGGAGCAGATTTCAATGGGCATGTTGGTGAAGGGAACAGAAGGGATGAGGAAGTGATGGGTAGGTATGTTGTTAAGCAAAGGAATTCAGAAGGTCAGATGGTAGTGGATTTTGCAAAAAGGCTGGACATGGCTGTGGTGAATATGTATTTTAACAAGAGGGAGGAACATAGGCTGACATACAAGAGTGAAGGAAGATGCACACAGGTGGATTATATCTTATGTAGGAGGGCCAGTTTGAAGGAGATTGGAGACTGTAAAGTGGTGACCAGGGAAAGTGTAGGTAGGCAGCATAGGATGGTGGTTTCTAGGATGACGTTGGTGATCAAGAAGAGGTGGAGGAGTGTAAGGGCAGCACCAAGGATCAAATGGTGGAAATTGAAAAAGGGTAATTGTGAGGTGGAGTTCAGGGAAGAGTTAAGACAGGCACTGGGTGGCAGTGAAGAGTTATCAAATAGCTGGGTAACTACAGCAGAGCTAGTAAGGGAGACAGCTAGAAAGGTGTTTGGTATGACATCTGGACAGAGGAAGGATGACAAGGAGATATGGTGGTCAAATGAGGAAGTACAAGAGAGTATACAGAAAAAGAGGTTGGCAAAGAAGAAGTGGGATTGTCAGAGAGATGAAGAAAGTAGACAGGAGTATAAGGAGATGAGGTGCATGGCAAAAAGAGAGGTGGTGAAGGCTAAGGATAAGGCATATGAAGAGTTGTATGAAAGGCTGGACCTGTACTGATTGGCTAGACAGAGGGACCGAGCTAGGAAAGATGTGCAGCAGGTAAAGGTGATAAAGGATAATGAGGGAAACATACTCACAAGCGAGGAAAGTGTGTTGAGCAGATGGAAAGAGTCCTTTGAGGGGTTGATGAATGAAGAGAATGAGAGGGAGAGAAGGTTGGATGATGTGGGGAGAGTGAATCATGAAGTGCAATGGATTAGCAAGGAGGAGGTAAGGATAGCTATGATGAGGATGAAGAATGGAAAGACTGTTGGTCCAGATGACATATCTGTGGAAGCATGGAGGTGTTTAGGTGAAATGGCAGTGGAGCTTCTAACCAGATTGTTTAATGAAATCTTGGAAAGTGAGAGGATGCCTGAGGAATGGAGAAAAAGGGTTTTGGTACCAATTTTTAAGAATAAGGGTGATGTGCAGAGCTGTAGTAACTACAGAAGAATTAAATTGATCAGTCACAGCATGAAGTTATGGAAGCTAGGTTAAGAAGGGACATGATAATTAGTGATCAGCAGTATGGTTGCATGCTGTCAAAGAGCACTACAGATGCGATGTTTGCTCTGAGATTGTTGATGGAGAAGTACAGAGAAGGACAGAAGGAGTTGCATTGTGTTTTTGTAGACTTAGAGAAAGCATATGACAGGGTGCCTAGAGAGGTGTTGTGGTATTGTATGAGGAAGTCAGGAGCGTCAGAGAAGTATGTAAGAGTGGTACAGGATATGTACAAAGGTAGTGTGACAGCAGTAAGGTCTGCAGTGGGAGTGACGGAAGCATTTAAGGTGGAGGTGGGATTACATCAAGGATCATCTCTGAGCCCTTTCTTATCTGCAATGGTGATGGACAGGTTGACAGATGAGATCAGACAAGAGTCCCCGTGGACTATGATGTTTGCAGATGACATTCTGATCTGTAGTGGAGTAGGGAACAGGTGGAGGAGACCCTGGAGAGATGGAGATATGCTCTAGAGAGAAGAGGAATGAAGGTCAGCAGGACTAAGACAGAATATATGTGTGTGAATGAGAGGTAAGATAGAGGAATGGTGAGGATGCAAAGAGTAGAGGTGGTGAAGGTGGATGAGTTTAAATACTTGGGATCAATAGTTCAGCGTAATGGTGAGTGTGGAAGAGAGGTGAAGAAGAGAGTACAGGCAAGATGGAGTGGGTAGAGAAGAGTGACAGGAGTGATTTGTGACAGACGAGTACCAGTAAGAGTGAAAGGGAAGGTCTACAAAAGGGTAGTGAGACCAGCTATATTATATGGGTTGGAAACAGTGGCATTGACAAAAAGGAAGGAGTTAGAGCTGGATATGGCAGAGGTAAAGATGTTAAGATTTGCACTGGGTGTGACGAGGGTGGACAGTATTAGGAATAAGTATATTAGAGGGTCAGTCCAGATTGGAAGGTTTGGAGACAAAGCCAGAGAGGCAAGATTACATTGGTTTGGACATGTGCTGAGGAGGGATGCTGTGTATATTGGGAAAGTAATGCTAAGGATGAAGCTACCAGGTAACAGGAAAAGAAGAAGGCCTAAGATAAGGTTTATGGATGTGGTGAGAGAGGACATGTAGGTGGTTGGTGTGACAGACCAAGATGCAGAGGACAGGGAGAAATGGAAACATATGATCTGCTGTGGTGACCCCTAACGGGAACAGCTGAAGGAAGATGATGATGATGACAGTTGGAGTCAATGATTGCCCACAATCTGTAGTCTTCCAGACAGCTGTTTGGAAACAGTATGTGTATGTCATTCTTGACATTTGTGAGTTAGATAATGGACAGGATTGTCTGGTGAGGAAAAAATTCTAATAGCAGTGTCCCACATGCTGGTGTAAAAGGCTCTCTCTAATGTCAATCAAGTGTATAAACACACACACACACACACACACACACACACACACACACACACACACACACACACACACACACACCAGCTAACTGCAGTAAGAACATAATCCCTACCTATCTAAGTACACTGGAGAACACAGTACATTACACAAGCACCATGCCACAAGCCTAACATTTACAAGGCTGTAGGACAACTTATGATGGATGACATCAGCAGTGGATGTTGCAGAGAAGATGTTGGAAGACCTGCATGAAATGGATGTGTAGCTATGTTCATCTGTCAAGATATTTCAATTTCTGCATGTTATCAGATTGATGAGTGTGCAGTGTGTAGTATGTGGTGGTTGTGTTACAAAGTGCAGGTATACTTTAAGAGACACCTTTACAAATTATATGCAAACAGGTGTTCACATTACTACAAGTGTTTAAAAATCTAAATTTGTATTCTCATTCTAAAGATGTACATCATATATCACACAACATTTGTTATTAATTTATGTAGTGTAGTTGATATATATTTGAACAAGTACTGAGACACCAGGTGGGGGAGGCAGCACATGGCTGTATTGTAAATATGAGACACATTCTTAGATAGAGCCTTCATTTTTGTATGTTTCCACATGTAATTTCATGGCATGAAGACTAAATGGGCAGTAAAGAAAACTAATAAATTCCATTTTACTTTGCATAGTGCAACAGTGAGAAGCAGGTTTGTGCAATGGCTGGCAAAGTGTTTGCAAATGTGGTATACACATTTCTGTTGCATTACCTGTTTCTGTATAGTTAAACAGTGTGCAAATGCGAGGCTCATTGCTAAAATTATGAGAGTTAGTACTGAGTGTATGAAACACACCTGCTGCTTACTTCATTTTGCGGCAGCAGGTGTAAGTGCATTGATATATTCCTTTTTGACCCCAGATGATATATGGTTCAAATTCAGGTGTATGCAATACTTTTAAATACATATGGAGAATGCAATGAAATTTTACTTTACCTTTACTGTGTGGTGACATCGTGCAGCATGTTTAAATGGCATTGCATGGAGGTAACCACATCACAGAAGAGCCGTTCACCATTGCTTGGCATTGGTGTGCAATATCAAACTCTGGTCTTGATACTTATGTATGTTGTGTGTAATTCTATTTTTAACCAGATTATATGTGTTAAAATGGGGTAGATAGGAAAGTGATGAAATGGGGGGGCAAGCAGGGGGAAGAACAAAGGGAAAGCAATATAGGAATGTGCAGAATTGAGGTAGGAAAGAACCATAGCTCTCCATTTTTTAACAGTATAAACTGAAAACATGTACAGAATATTAGATGAATTTGGACTGTCACCTCCACAAAGGGGGTAACAACAAATAAATCCTTTTGTATAGCCGATTGGATCAAATCAAGTGTTTCAAGAAGGCTTGTGTGCAAAATAAAGATATATGTATGGGAATATATATATATATATATATATATATATATATATATATATATATATATATATATATATATATATATATATATATAGTTTTTTTTTGTTTGTTTTTTTTTTTACTCAGTAAAGAGAAGAATGCTGTGTAAGGGACATTGGTATTTCTGGGTCAGGTAAGTTGGGTAGGTGAGGAAGTAAATGCAAACAAACAGGACAAACAAGACAAGACACAGGGACAGTAAGTGACACAAAAGGTTGGGGGACACCATGATTGGGGTGAGGGAAGTGACAACACAAGTTCCTGCCTGTCAAATTTTGAGACAGTGATAATCTAGTCCTCACCTGCATAATTGTCATCACTGACCCCTTACTCCACTGGCTGCTGGAGAGCTTAATGTCTTTTCCGCTTACAGATCATAAGTGAAAGTAGCCTCTCAATCCAGCATAGGCATACACCAGCAGTGCGTTCTACAGCCTTATACACCAACCCTGGCATCACCTGGTAGATGATGAAATCTCCATGTAGGTATTGTTAAATGTGGATACTGTTTACAGTGCCAGCACATTCTTGAAGGGAAATACATTTTGATACCTAACTATGGGAAACATATTATAAAAGGGAAAATGTCATATAACAGCAAAGGCATGGTTTATTTGGTGCTATGCTCAAAATGTCCTTGTTACTACATTGGCAAAATGAAAAATGCATTAAGGAGTAGGATTTATCAGCATTATTAATAGGGACTTCCATGGTGGTGCAGCAGTAGCATTGTTGCCTCACAGCAAGAGGTTCTCCTGTTCAATTCTCGGCTTAGGTTGGGAGTGCCTTCTGTGTGGAGTCTGCATGTCCTCCCTGCGGTCGAGTGGGCATTCGAAAAACATGCGTTGATTGAATGGGTGTGCCTTCATTGAAGGTTGGGCATCGGGCTGGCAACTCGACACCATAAAAAACAACTGCCAATCATTAGCAGACCGGATTTCCACTGTGGCGACCCCTAACCGGGAAAAGCCGAAAGACAAACAACATTATGATATTAATAGGAAGGGTGAAAAAAATGCATTAGCAGTCCATATTAATGCCAATGAAGAACATAGCTTTAAGTTTGTTGTTATTGAACAAATTAATCTAGGAGAAAGAGGGGGACCCTTGAATGACTTCCTGGAATTAGCAGAACTGAAATGGCAAATTAAAACAAATGCAACAGTGAGCCCAGGACTAAACAGTGCTGTGTCCATCAATTCTGTTTTAAGATTGAAAGCACATTTTTTTTCTACAAAGAAGGTTTTAATATGTTAAACTGTTTTTAAGAGTGTTCACATGTGCATGTGAAGTTATTATGTATTCCTTTGTTCATTCTTATGCAATGTATGTGTTGCAGAATAGATATTTTGTTATGATTTTATATTATGCCTTTACATTTTATGGCATTGTTGCTTTAAGAAATTTCATTATTTGTACAGGTGATTGTTATATGTTTTATATAAAAGGGATGTTGGGTAATGTGTACTTCATTCTGAGGAAGTTTCCATTAGAAAGATGAAAGTGCTCAATAAACAGTATTTTTGAGTGGATCTGGACCTCGGTTCTTCTTTTTTCTGTGGATGAAATCCCCATCAGTAATCTTGGAAGGTACCATAGCACCAGCTGCTGGATAGTGCTACTTGAGGGCAGAGGTATTGCAGTGGCAGCAGAGGCAGTACTGGCAGGTTGGGTCACAGATATGCTGGGTATAGGTGCTGGAGCCAGTGGAGTGTAGGCAGCTTGACCCACTTGTGTAGGCCTACTTTGCATTTACTGATTTGTTACCAGTGGATGACATGGAGACATTTTGACAACACATAACAGAAAATAAAAAAAGAGATAATGGTTGGGTTGAGAGAAAAAATGGAAATAAAATTATTACCTTCATATAGGTCTATATCATATCATTAAAGATGTACAAAATCAATTGGCATATCCACACCATCCCACTAATTATATATACAAACTCTGAGATCGCACCACAGTGGGAAAAGGGAAAATTTCCTGATCCCCACTGTAATGCAATCTCAGTCAGAGTGGTTTGATGAATGACATCTTCAATAAAAAGCAGTTCAAAATGCCATTTGATTATGTAACTCTTTGATGAAAGACCCCCATCATATGTATCATACAATGCATTATCACAATTACACAACTATTTTATTTGAATTATTATGTTTAAGCATATGTTCTATCAACCAGAAACTATAATTATGGATTGTTTAAAGTTATCCTTACAATGTGCATATATTGCATATTTTCTCAATCCAATTATACAGATTACAATCAACAGCAAGGCATTTATGGCACTTGTATAGAGCTTAATTTATGTAATACTATTAAAGAAATGCAGTATTGCATACTTGTTACTCATGGTATTTGAGCCCACAACCTCTGACTACAGTGTTACACTTGACTCCTAAAGCTGGTTAGTGCTACAGACTCATGCATGCATACTTGCTTTTATAGTTACGATATGCATGCTCATTTTGCTACTACTGTATAGAAAACAAAAAAAAACCTATCTTTAACTTTTAAAGCTACAATAATACTTCTCTTTTGCTGCATACATTCCACTTGCTTCCCTCAGTCTCTCCAAATGATCAGAATGAGCCTGCTGATTCAACTCAATTTCAGGATTAGCTGTGAAAAGATGAGAAAAGAACAGAAGGGCATTATGCATACCAGTCTTGCCTATATTTAGCTTTATGTGTATTATAAATTCTCATTAATAGCATACTTATACAGCTGTGAGATGTCACTAGTTTGAAACTCATCCAACCACAAGTTGAGTGTATCCCACTTGTGCCGTTTAAGGTCATTCAAATGGTGCCTGCACTGTTCTCCAGTGCAGGGGATACCAGTCATACTGGATACAGCCTTGGCCAGACTATTCCAACCTTCAGACATGTACTAAGAGCCAGAATAGTCCCCATGCAGAAGCCTTTGGCTGTGGTGCTTTACCAAGCATCCAGTAAATATTCTGGACTCCTGAACACCACACCTCTGCACCCCAAAGTGGGCACCATCTCCTCTAATGCCAGACAGTTTGATCCCAAAAGTAGAGCAATGGCAAATTATGATTTTTTTCCAGTTCTTGTTATTGCATTTACTGGTAGCGCTAAAACCTGAGAAATGATGACAATTGCATTTCTGTGATGTTAAGTGGAGGTCAACAGCACCAAGCAGGGAGTAGAGCAATTTTTGAAACTGAAAGGTTAATCTGACACTTGACGTTAGTTTGAGGGGCTGTCTGCTGCTGTAACAGTTAGGTGATTTAACTTTGCAGATATGCAATGGGAGCATAAATTTCATGACCTGACACATTTTTCATTTGGCTTTATACACTGATAAAACTGATTTTTGTAGTTTGAGATTCAAACCTATGGTCAAGGGACAAAACATTTCCTTCCACAGTAGTGATTCTCAGTCTTTGCCACAGAAGAAGTGGTTGTCAGACATAGTCTTGAATCATTCATAAATACAGATGATGTACAGATGGTGTTATCCATGCATGTGTGTTTGACCTGACAAAATCCTTGTATATAGATTAATTTGTCTGCATGTCTTATTTAAGTGTGAAGGCCAATCATGTCCAGATAGCAGAATAAAGCTTACACAAACATAGTAGACAGTCATACATCTGAAAACACAGTAAGGATGTCTAATCCCTCATACATATAATTCATACCAGCTCCACTATTTATAATTGTAAAGTGTTATAAGTGAGACTAAATATAATGTGAAATGGAACAACAGTAAAAAATGTCTTGAATTTCCAGTATTAGAACCCAGGAATATGTGCATGTCAGCCCTACTTACACTTGTTGCCAAAGGACTATTGAAATAGCACTTGTATATTTTCCTATTCATTGCTATAGCCTGGACTATCACAACAGTAAAATATGCTGCACTTCCTGTATTAAAACATAGGACAAGTTGCATTACGTCCTTACACTTCCAGCTGCTGCCACAGGAAGAGTTCAATGACAATTGCATAATTCCCTATTCATTCTGAAGTTGTGTGTGTTAACCACCGTGCAACATCACCTAATGTGTTTGACAGATGCACAACAGAATTAATAGAATGTATCCTTTTTAATTTTTTGACTGTCTGCATCCTGTCTGCAGGTGCTTGATGTCTGCAGGTGTTGGGAAACGTTGCTAATCTTTACCCAATGTCACATAGTGGCACTGAGTGATGGAAAGCAAAAAATATAGCAATGTATCCTTTTTGACCTTCACACTGTCTACGCTTTGTCTGCAAGTGTTCTGTCTACTTCTTTGGTGGGCTATTAGTCCATGTTTGTGCACTGCTAAGCATCACACAATCAAGATAAGCACAGCTAAACCTTACATTCATTGTGTTTCTCTGTTTCCCTTGTTCACACACCTTACAAGCACTGTCATAAAAAAAGACAAAAAAAAAACACAAAAGGGAAAATTAGGTAAAATGAAGAAAATGAAATCTATTAAATACACAACACTACCACATGTATTTAGATAGCATGAAGCATTTTTGTACAGGTTTGGATTTGAACTCTTAATGCAATACACCTTCAAAATACAATAAGGGTGTCTTATCCCTATTTGCCACACAAACAGCTTTGCAGAAGAGAACTAAAATCATTCTGCATGCAACCAACTGCAACATCATACACAGTATTAACAAAACATATGACAGTTGTTTGCAAATGTTCTAATTTTAGAAGTAGTGCAATGAGTGATCACACAACCATTTCTGACTATTGCTTACATAAATGTAGCTTCCATCTTATCTTTCTGTGTTTGTTGCCCATTCTTGTCTTATCTGACCAGTAATCTGAGCCATGAAGTCTTTAAGGCATTCTGTATCATTGTCTTTAAATTGTGTGAGGGTATTAAATGGCAGTAATATCCAATTGTCAAGAAATGAAGGGGAGGTTGGATGTTATTGAACAAAAACTGTGAAATGTGTTCTGCTTATTTTCATTTAAAATCTTTATACAATTACTTCTACACATTGTAAGTCTAACAAGGCTGACACACCAACTGGAGGTAGAAAAGGCTGAATTACTGTTGTGTTTTCCATCTCCCTATCAGTAATCAGTCACAGTTCTAATCCATTAGCAACAAACACCGAGGGAGTGCCTGCATCTGCTATACAAGCCAAGTATTTTGGATCCAGAAATTCTAATGAGTTCACACCTCATTTGCATCTTCATCATACTCACACCCCTAAATCTACACTATAAAAAGAGAACCGTGTAGCTAGGGAACCTGAAGGTGAGGAGGCTTGTTTATGTGGATAACGCAGAAGAAGATATTATTTTGGATTTACTTTGAGATTTATTTGCACAGAAGACTAATGATCTTGATAAGGTATTGAACCAAAAATACCACGCTGGACACAATGTTAAATAAAATGAGCACTTTCGTTTATACACAATAGATAAACTTCATCAGACAAATTACAAGGGAAATGCAGTACTTAAATACAAATAAAAAATGACATCACATCCTGCCAATTAACTTCAAATTCATTACATAAACATATAAAATTGTATTTATATATAATTACATAATTATCAAATGAATATTAAATAAATTAAGACCACTGAAGTAAAAAAGCCATTATCTAAATAATGCTTTTAACTTAAGTAAACTAGCAATGGAGATAGTGTCATTTAATCCAGGAGACACCGAGGAATTCAATTTTAATTGCCAGACCAATTCTCTTTCTTCTAATCTCAGGGGGGAAGGTCCTCCTCTACCATTATCAGGAATATTTTCAATAACTAGAAAATGGAAGCTATGATCAGGAAATGTTATTACATGCCTAGCTAAGGCATTTGTAGTAATACCCCTGGAACATGCATAAACATGTTCATATATCCTATTTTTCATTGCCCTGTCCGTTTTCCCTATATAATATGCAGGGCAATGACGGCACAATGCGAGGTAAACTACTCCTCTTGAATTACAATTGAATTTATTATTAATATAGAACTTATTTCCAAGAACGTCAAAAGATTTTGTAACAAAAATGTGTTTACACATACTACATGATCCACATTTGGTCATACCAAAATGTGGCCTATATTTCACATTTTGTTTTATTTCTAGGACATTTTTTATATTCCTACCTCTTCTAAAAGTTATTGTAGGAGTAATACCTAGACATTCCCTTAAATGCACATCCTCAGAAATAAAGGACCAATTCTTTAGAATAATTGTCTTAATACAAAATGCATCATTACAGAAATTCGTAATGAAATTCATTCCTATATAGTCTCTCTCGTTATTATTATTATTCAATGCTGTTATAGGGGCCCGTGCATTCTGAATATTGTCATCATTTCTGACACCTGTGCTATCTTCATTATGATCACTTAATGTCTGAGCAATATACCACAAAATAGGTGAGAAGGTACCATTTTCTCTCTTATATATAACTTCCTGTAAAAGTTCATTAATAAATTCAAAGGGGTACCCCCTAGCAAGAAACATGTTGGTTAATAAATCACATTCTTCAACAAAATCACAATCTAAAGTTGACATCCTGGCTGCCCTAACTAATTGTCCCTTTACTACCCCCCGTTTTTGATGTCGGGGGTGGCAACTGGAGAAATGAAGGAAGGAGTTCGAATATGTGTTTTTACGATGAATTCTAGAAGTGAAAACATTCAAATCATAATTTTTAGTTATTAACACATCCAAATAACTAATAGAATTCACCTGAAATTCATAGGTAAATTCCAAAAAATCAGTAGACTCGTTCATCTCCGACAAGAATAAGTCTGCTGATTCTTTATCCCCCTTCCACATGTATGGCTCACACTGGTCCGACATACTAAGACATATAGCTAGCACAGAGCTTGGCTGTGTTCCTGCAGAAACTCACACGGCAATTTCATCTTGAGGGCCATTACAGATATACACACAACAGTTACATGATTCAACCATGAAGCTTAAAGCTCATTTTGTCTCTCTGGCCATTTGTTACTTTATCCGAATATCTGCCTGCTTCTCTTTCTTACACACTTGCACTCTCCGACATTTTGTGTCAGCTTAGGTGTCCTGCTTTCCACACACACAACACCCTGTGCAAGTGATGATAACTGTGACACATCCTTGTTTTCTATCTTTTGGATTCAGGAATACATAATCATTTGTGTCTGATGCTCAGGGTGCATAGCTAAACTACTGCTTAGTATATCTGCATTTGTAATGTTTTGTTAATTGTACACTTGACATATTTTGGTCTTAGAAAGTTAAACTATTAATAGAATCATAACTTTTTTGCATCAGTATTTTTAATAATTTTCTTAGGGTTATGAAGTCTAAAATGAAATGTGTCTCATTTCTAACCTTTCTCTTTAACAGTTTTCCTGTATAAAAGTATGAGGCCAAACTGAGGACATTTAGTGACTATCAGTACTTTTGAGAGATATGAATGTTTGAATATTTGATGCCTGACATCTACAACTTGATAGAGGAAACATGTATTCCCATAAGTCTCAACTGTCAAATGTTAAAGTCATTGCTGTAGAAATCACCTATGTTTTACTTGCTTACCTTACAAAGTTACAACATGCAAAGAAATTCCATTCATTTGTATTATTATACAATACACTCCATGTTCAGACTTACCTTGTAAATCCAGCAGTTGCAATAGTGTCTGATGCTAGGAGTACACAGCCATTGCATGGGTAGGTAAAGGTTGTGAGCATTGCCTGGCATCAATGTTGATATACATATGTGTAGGTTGAAGGTTTTATCCTCTTAGGTGGTAAGTGAGTGTGCTATGAATTGCCTCTTAGCCAATGTGAGGGCACATTGAGCATGCCTACATCTGCCTATACCCACAACAACTGCTGGTTACCCCTCTGACTTCTCACATGCGAGTGGCTGTAGTGACCTTGTCATTGGTAGTGGAATGTGTGCCCCTTCCCCTTGTTGATTCTGCTAAAGCTGCTTTCTCAGGATGATGTTGTGAAACATGGCACAGACAGTGAATATTTCAGCACATGTATATTGGATTGTACTGCACTGCTCCCCCAGATGCATCTATGCACTGGAACCATTACTTCAGAAGCCCAAACATACACTCTGTGATATTTCTGGATTGAGTGTGTGCCACAGTATGGCATTCTTTAGTGGGTGTGCATGCATTTCTGATGGACATCATCAGCTATGGTCCCAGTATATAAACTGCAATCCAGTTAATGACCCTGTGGGATATCACCCCTAGTGAACATCTGATAGAGTTGTGAGGTGTGCCAGATATGTGTGTCGTGGTAACTGCCTGGGTTGTCAGAACACACATTCAAGATGATTCCCTTAGCATTACACACAACTTGGCAGTTAATAGAGTGGAAGCCCTTTCTATTAATGTAGAGCCTTCCATATTCTGGATGGTGCCTTAATTTCTATATGTGCACAATCTATGTCACCCAGTACTTCAGGGTAGTGTGCTACAGGGTAGAAGTTCTGCATATTTGTGGCCCTGTCCTCAGGAGTATGGGGAACATATATGTGGTCACTGGCATGTTTGGGCATAGAATTCAGAAATAAATGGGGGATCCTGGATGGTGATGCATGTGACACCCCCAGCATGTTCCCTGTTCATTTTGCCCTCAGTCAGAGTTGAGGATGACAGAGGTTCCAGAGTTCCTGTAGTGAGTCTCTATCCACCCTGTAGAGCTCTACAATTTCCACCTCATGCAGATTGTGATAAGTTACACAAGGTGTCAGAAAATATGTATTAATGTGTGTGCTTAATGCTAATTAGAAACTAAATAAGTTAACACGTTTTTCATTCTATTTTATATGCACTATTTTATATACAGCTGAATTTCATATGAGACTAAAAGATGCTTTTGAAACTGCAGTGTGCTTTCTGAAACTTGCAAGATGCCCTCTAACCTAGTAATTGCTAGCACAGCAATATTTATGTTTATGCCTTTTGGAAATGTACTTGAGAAGCAGGTGATTATCTGCTAGGTCAGGAAGCAAAGAATGAACAATGCTATATTCTGTAATGTAATGTAATGATTTTGAACAATTAGCTCTGTTCAAAGTATGAGAACACGCACAGTTGCAGAAGTTAGAGATAACATAGACAAAGGACTGTTGGAGAAATGAACTGCAATCTATACTTGCTTTGTGCTCAAATTAGCCATAGTACCTTGAATGGTAACATTGCATATATCCAACCGGTGGTAGCCAAGGCCACGTTGTTTTTCTTAGGAAGTTTCTCACAAAAATTGATAGTACAAGCAGAAAATCATATAAACAAGCACTACGAAATGATGATGTTAAAACTTGCGATTTACTACGTCAGCTTGGTAGGCAATGTCTTATTAGAAAATGTATAAAAATGCCTACATTTCCTGATTCTAGTTAGACAAACTCTGTATTAGCACGTTTTTGTCTCCTTGCTGCAAGATTAAAGTGCATTAACCTGAACCTACCATGTATTGATCATTTTTAAAGTATATTTTTCCTTTGACAGTTTGGTCCATCGGACCGGAAACATATTTCTCACTCTGGCTCAGGTCAGAATTGGGCCCGGTGGCATGAACCCGTATGGAGAAGTGGCCACATCGGTTCTTCTGCTTTGAAAGACCTCCAACTGAATTGTCGTTCAAAAGAGGCCAGCCACTGTTTCTGATCTGTGATTGGAGGACGAGTCAACATTCCGGTGGGATCAAGACATGGAGGCTCAGCTAAGGAGGAATTTACCTTTTTCTGTTTTAGATCAGGGACTTGTTACAGTATTGTTTTTGTCAGGGAGATTTGCATGTGCAGATCAGGGACAAAAAAGATTGCTGTCTTGTCATAGATCAGGGAAACAAAATAGGTAGGCAGTTATTCTAGATAAACTGTGAAAAGGTGTAAATCGTGGTACCACGTGATAAAAAGGGTTATGTAACAATTTCTCACTTAGCTAAGGCAACATGGGAAATCAGTGCACAAAAAATTCCCGAGACCCGCCCTTAACCGAAGACACGAAATACATGCAATTACAGCGTGCCGATAATGTTAGGTATTATACAAAATGGGTTAATAAATACAAATTTGATGGTAATTTAGATAAACCTTCACTTATTAAACTTGTTAGACAACTTAAAACAGAAGCGAAAGGTCAGCTAAAAAAGCAACGACAATTAGGAGTCCCTCAGGCACACAGGTGGCTTGAGGAAGCAAACTGCAGGGAACAAAAGATTAAAGATTCAAAAGCAATGTTCTTAGATAAAGAAGACAATAACTTGGTAATAGCAACAGCCCCTCCACCCCCTCTGCTTCCCTTACCAGAATATGAAGTGAGTGGACATGCTGATCCACCTCCGCTATACCCAGCTTTTCCTGCAAAACCAAAACCGCTTGTCAGAGATCCTATCGAGACCAGGTCTCGAGCACGCAACTTAAGAGGGGATATTGAATTGTATGAAATAAATAAAAATTCATAAGCTATGAGTGAAGAAGAGATATGTCCACTCATAGAAGTACCAAATCCACAGGCAGGACAGGCAGGACAGGACCCAACTCTTCTAGTATATAGACCGTGGACACCGGAAGACATCCGTAAAGCCACAGAGGGAATTCCCCATCCAAAAGTTAATTTTAGAAAATTCTTAGAAGACTTACAGGGCATGAGGTTAAGTTACCATTTGAATGGAGAGGAAGTAGAGAAAGTAGTCAGACAAATCCTAGGTCCAGATTGGCACATGATCAGTGGCAACTGGAATCCCCATGACGCAGAGCTTAGACCACTCCCACATATTAATGCAGAACTGGACAACAGAGTGAAAGGTCTGACAGACCGAATCTCTGAGAAATGGAAGCCTAGGGCTGATTGGACTTGCATTAATCAATGCATACAACAGGAAGGTGAAACTGTTGATAGATATTATGCCAGATTATTAGAATGTTTTAATAACCATTGTGGAATGCAGGTACCTGAATACCAAACACATGATTCCCCATATGAGCAGGAGCTAAAGAATGCATTTTTGAAAGACAGTATTGCACCCATTAGCAGCTTTATTACAAAGCACATGGTAGATCATCGTACAAGTAGATTACAGTAATTACTTGAATATGCAAGACATGCCGAAAGGCATTTTAATAGCAAAAAGAAAAAGAAAACTCAAGTATTTGCAGTAGAAGACGGATCATAAGTCTTTGTAGTCAAACTGGGAAGAAGGGTAGGAAAAATACCCAGGGAAACAAACAGTCTGATAAATGATCAAAGGACTTTGAAGAGAGAAAGAAAAGTGGTGAATGTTTTAAATGTGGGAAAAAGGGACATTTAGCAAGGGATTGCAGGCAAAATAAAAAGGTAACCACAGAAGACAAGGAGGGTGAGGACTGACTATATGGTAGTCAAGAATCACTGGAAAGGAATAAACAGGAAAAGACAAGTGCAAATGTGATAGAAGGGGTAGAGGACATGATAGAAGAGGTAGAGGATGTGCATGAAATCACAGATAATGAAGAAAATGAAATTTTGGACTTAGCATTATTGAGCCTAGAGCTCTACTTAGCAGACACAAAACTGGAAGTTACACTTCTGGTAGAGGGGAGGGAAGTTAAATTCCTGTGTGACTCAGGGGCTTCACGGACTCTGATACATCCTTCCAAACTACCAGAAAATTCAGAATCACTTGACTACATATTAGTGAAAGCAGCTAATGGACAGCTGCATCGGGAGCCAGTCTCCCACAACATAGCGATAACTGACTCAGTTTCAGGGATGACCCAGAAAAGCAAAATTGTTGTTTCTGCAAAATGCCCAGTGAATCTCTTGGGCAGAGACCTAATGCAGATATTTGGCATAGCCATAGTTCCAACTATGCAGGGTATGGAAGCACAGCGACAAATGGATACTTTTGTAGTGCGACTGGAGGGTGAAACATTTTATTGGTACAGCCAGGACTTAGTTACTACTGGTCCAGGGGCAGTAACCAAAGAACTGATGAATGTAGCCATCAGTAAATCCCCCTCCCTTGACAATGATAAACAGCATTTGTTGCATTGCACTCTATATTACTGTAGCAAACCAGGACCTGATAAAGAATATGAGCAAGAACTGTTTAGAAACCATGCTAACAGATTAGTATTACGACATTTATACTGCGACACAGAAGGAAACAGTATAGTGAGCTGTTCATTGCCCCAGGAATTCCTAGCACTTTACAAATCTAATCGATTACCACATGTGAGTTTAACTAAAGATAGAAACGTGAAGTGGGCAGACCTAGGAGAAAAAGTCACAAGGTAGGAAAAGCAGACAGAGTTAGAACTTTCCAAACAGGGAGTACAAAAGCAGAAACTAAATTGGATAACGCAGACACACCCAGCTGTACACTCACAAGCAAGTGAGGATAGCTGAGTAGCACTCTTACTAGAGGAAGAGGAAAAAGCCTTTCGAGACATACCAGAGACTCTCTGATCAACAGGGAAATCAGATGAAGGACTTATTCGTACAGCAGGACCAGTTACTATTACGCCAAAATCAGCATTTAGACCTCTAAAGAGACAGTATCCCTTGAGAAAGGATGCAGAAATAGGAATCAAACCTATAATAGCAGCCTTACTTAAGGAAGGAGTCTTGATAGAATCTCCTGATTCACCATGTAAGACACCCTTATTTCCTGTTAGAAAAGCAAACGGAGAATGGCGTATGGTCCAAGATTTACAAGCTGTAAATGACACAGTTATACCCAGGGCACCTACGGTGCCAGATCCACACACTTTATTGAATGATTTGAAACCTCAACAAAAGTATTTTTCTGTGGTAGATATTAGCAATGCATTTTTCTCAATACCGATACACCCTGACAGCCAACATTGGTTTGCATTTACATTTCAGGGGAAACGGTATACATATACGTGACTACCACAGAGATATTGTGAAATTCCAACAATATTCGCACAAGAAATGGCAAGTAACCTGGTGGGATTTATCCCACCAAAAGGCAGTCAGATTTTACTTTATGTAGATGGCATTCTGCTGGGAGCCCCCATCCAGCAAGAATGCAGAGAGGATACCATAGCATTATTACAATTTTTAGCCACTCAAGGACACAAGGTAAACAAAAACAAACTGCAACTTTGGAAAAAAAACAGGTCAAATACTGGGATATGTAATATCCAAAGAAGGCAAAATATTAGATGACAGAAAAACAGCAATATTACAAGCACCTCAACCAACTACCAAGAAGGGAATGATGTCCTTCCTGGGTACTACTAACTTTTGTCGGAGTTGGATTCCAAACTATGCCTTGGAATCTGCTCCACTGACCAACTTGATATTCAAAAAGCCTATGGCAGCACAAGATTTATTATAGTGGACACCAGAAGCAGAATCAGCTTTCTGCAAATTGAAACAACTGATAGCTTCTTCATTAGTTTTAGGATTACCAAACTATCATAAATGATTTTTAGGTTCATAGGTTCATAGGTTCATACTAGGCTATCTGCCCTAGGGCATTTATAAGCCTAGCCAGAGTCTGTGTGGCTTTCACCACCCCTTAGGATGAGAATACTATACCCATTAGTTTGCTGTGCCTTTGTCCAGCATGATACAGAGATGATTCCCGGGGTAAACCTACGATCTCCCATCCACTCGTCAAGATTTCTCTTGAACAGAGTCAGTGAGGGGCTCTGCCTCACATGGACTGGGATTCTGTTCCATAGTGTAGGGAGTCTCTGGGTGATGAATCTGTCCCTCCAGCACGTCCTATTTATATCCGTGTTGAGGTTTAAGTCTCTTGCTCTCGTGGCTCTGGTGGATTTGGATTTTTTGAGGTGGAGCATGTCCATTAATTCCGGGTTGGTCATGGCCTTGTATGTCAGGCACAGATCACCTCTGAGCAGACGGTATGCGACTGAATAGAGCTGGAGTTTCTTCAGTCGGGCATCGTATGACATATGTTTGAGCCCCTTTATCCTTTTGGTGAAGAACTTTTGGGGTCTTTCCAACTGCTGCAGGTGTCGGGTAAGGTACATTCCGAATGGGGCGTTGTACTCAATCATTGGTCTGATAAGTGAAGAGTACAGGGGTAGAAAGACCTCTCCTGATCTGGATGTGAATCCCTTCATGATCAGGTGGGCAATGTAGAAGGTCGTCCTAACCACTTTGGCAATGTGAGTGTCAAAAGAGAGGTTACTGTCAACTTGGGTCCCCAGGTCCCTGATAACTTCTTCCGTGTTTAATGGATTACCACTTATGTGGTAATTAGGGGTTACCTTGTTTTTCCCAAAGGGTATGACTACACATTTTTTGGCATTTAGCTTAAGGCCATGGCTCTGGCACCAGTTATCCATTTCTATGAGACCTTTCTGGAGGATGTCTGTGTCTGATGGAGTGTCAGTTATAGTGCCCACTTTGCAGTCATCTGCAAATTTAGTCAGCCACAATCCCCCTATGTTTGCCTGCACTTCAGAAAAATAAATGCTGAACAAGAGGGGGCCCAGGACTGAGCCCTGCGGGACACCGCTCATGACCGGCTTAGAGTCTGACATGGCACCAGCAACTCTAACCCTGTGTGTTCTGTCCTTGAGCCAGTTTGCAACCCATCTTGTGACATATGGGTTTACATCTAAGCTGGTGAGCTTTTCTATGATGCCCGAGTGGGGTATTGTGTTGAACGCTTTTGCTAGGTCAAGGTAGGCTGTGTGAACTGCCTTACCCTCATCAATGGCCTTAGTGACTGTTTCGAAAAAGTCGACCAAGTTCAAGAGGCAGGATCTGCCCTTGACAAAGCCAAATTGGGTAGGATCCAGTGTCTGTAGGTCCCCAATGTCTTTATTTATGAGTTCCATTATGATCCTCTCCATAGCTTTGCAGACAAGGCTCGTCAAGCTTATGGGGTAATTTCCAGGGTCCGAGAAGCACCGCCTTTGTGGAGTGGGACCACAGTTGCCGTCGCCATTCTTTGGGTACGTATCCTGTAGTAAGGCTAAGATTAAACAGCAGCCTTATGTGTGGGTTTAGTTCCTCATTGAGTTTGTGTAGCACACAGCCGGGAACACCGTCCAGTCCCATTGATGCTGTGTTTTTTGCTTTAGAGAGAGCAGCTCCACCTGGGCATCTGAGATGTTTGGGAGGCTAGACTCTGGTGGGATAGATATTTCTCCTTTTGGGGGGGAGGGAGGGGAGAAATTTGCACTGAACCTGTCTGCCAGTATGTTGGCAATGTCTGTGGGTTCAGTGATTTTTTTATCATTTTGGACTAATTCTGAGCATATCTGGGAGTTTCCACCCAGGTTTCTAACATAGCTAAAGAAGGCTTTATGATTGTCTTTTGTGTCATTAGCGATTTTTCTCTCAAAGTTGGAAAACTTCCACATAGCATGTCACCTCGGCATCATCCAAGGGAACATCTGTAAGATCTTTTCTAGGTAGTGTCTTTTGCTCAATCTCCTGCAGGCAGCAGATTGTAGATTGTAAGCAAGGTTATATGACATCAGTGTTAACACAACAACATGGGGACAAACAACGCCCCATAGCTTACTATTCATCACAGCTAGACCCAGTGGCGTGATCCTTGCCCCACTGTGTACAAGCAGTATTCACAGCTGCAATGGCAGTGCAGGCTTCAGCCTCAGTAGTATTGTTCCACCCTCTCACATTTAGAGTGCCCCATGCATTTGCGATTATTTTACTGCAAGAAAAAGTAGCATATCTTTCTCCTGCTAGACATCTTTCCTGTATGACTATACTATTGAGCCAACCTCATATGACAATTGAACGATGCACAACTTTGAATCCATCAACCTTGCTCCCAACCCCTGCAGATAGCAAACCACACTGCTGCCTGCAGGAGATTGAGCAAAAGACACTACCTAGAAAAGATCTTACAGATGTTCCCTTGGATGATGCCGAGGTGACATGGTATGTGGACGGCTTGTGCAGGAGGGGTCCTACAGGACAGAATCTAGTGGGGTATGCAGTAGTTTCTGATACTGAGATTTTAGAAGCAAAGTCTTTACCACACAACTTATCTGCACAAGCAGCAGAATTAATTGCTTTGACAAGGGCATGTACCTTGGCAAAAGGTAAACGAGTGAACATTTTTACTGACAGTCAGTATGCTTTTTCTACTGTACATGTTTTTGCGCAGCAGTGGAAAAATAGAGGAATGATAACATCTACTGGTAAACCAATTAATCATGCACAATTTATTTTAGACTTGTTAGACTCTATTCAGTTACCTCAGAAAGTAGCTATTTGCAAATGCGTAGCTCATTCCAAGCAACAGGATAGAATTTCAAAAGGTAATGCGAGGGCTGATACAGCTGCAAAACAAGCAGCTTCAGCTTCAGAAGTATTTCTTTTGAGTGAGGAATTACAACCATCTGAGATTTTAGACTTAGAAATGTTAAAAACAATGCAGACACTTACTTCAAATGTAGAAAAACAAAAGTGGATAAAACGAGGAGCAATCCTTGAGAAGGGACTGTACATCCCCAAAGAGAAGAAACTGATTTTGCCATCTAACTTGTTTTGATATGCAGCTTTGTTGAGCCATGGGCAGTGCCATGTCTCAACAGAGGGGATGGTACAGTTAGTGAATCGAGTGTTTATGACGTATGGATTTACAAACTACACAAAAAATTTTTGTGCAGCATGCCATGTTTGTAACAAGCATCATGCACAAGGGGCATTGACACCTAAGCAAGGGAGTTTCCCTACACCACCGTATCTGTTCCATACTATTTGTATGGATTTTATAGAGCTGAACAAATGCGAAAATAAGAAGTACTGCCTTGTCATTATAGATATGTTTTCCAAATGGGTGGAAGCTTTTCCAACTAAAAATCCAGATGCAGCTACTGTTGCAAAAGTCCTCATTAAAGAAATTATTCCTAGATTTGGCATACCGGAAAAGATTTATAGTGACAATGGCACACACTTTGTAAACCAAACTATACAACAACTCAGCCATTATTTCGGGATTTCTCTGAAAAATCATTGCGCATACCACCCCCAATCTGCAGGATTAGTAGAGAGGCATAATGGGGTTTTGAAAAACAAGCTTAGGAAATTGATTATTGAGACACAAAAGAATTGGGTGCACTGTCTACCTCTGGCACTGTTGAGCATGAGAACTGTTCCAAATGCAAAAGGGTTAACTCCTTTTGAAGTTCTGTTTGGGAGGGCATATTATACACCTCAATGGAAACCTCTCATGCCTGCAGAGCAGGAGGCTGACAGTTCACTTGCAGAGTATATGAGGCGATTTTTGAATAACAAACTTTTGCAGTTAAATTCTGTTTCAGATAAAGAACAAACCAGACCATCAGAAGCAGCAATAGCCCCAGGCACGTGGGTCTGGGTGAAGGTCATGAAGAGAAAGAACTGGAGTTCTCCAAAGTGGGAAGTAAGTACCAGGTACTGCTGTCGACACCCACTGCAGTCAAAATCGCAGAGCGAGCATCCTGCATTCATTTGACACATTGTAAACTGGTTAAGAACTTTGAACTGGACAAAAACCTTGTTACTGTTGTACAACAAGAACAAAATGACCAGGTATAGAGTAAACAGAGATGCAGAACAACCTCAGAAAATTTGCATGATTATTCTGATAGCTATACTGATAACATTGATCTTTTTGCTGTGGCCTTTCCTTTTCCCAGCCACCAGAGTTGAACTGATCAAATGTGATGCATTACTCATAGACTGGCATCCAAACTTTAACACTTACCAAGCAATTAAATATGTGTATGCTGAGACTTTCAATGTTTCAAACTGCTGAATTTGCACAGCTATACCAACAGCATACGGGGGATTATTAATGACTGCTGTCCCCCTAGGGGTCAATGAGACCTGGGAAAACTTGATTTTTGATACTTCACCTGTGAAATCACAAGACAAAATAGCATTGTACCTACCTGTTACCCAAAAAGGGATTGTATGTTTTTACAAGAATGACACTATTCAGGTGGGTTGGAGCAATTGCAATGTGACTGCTTCTTATAAATGTTATATTAAACCCAGTAAGACTAAAACTATTTGTGATACAAACTATGATGCATATTTTGCTAAAATGCATAGAAATGTTGATGAGATACAACATAATCCTGTTCTTTTAAAGCAGCTTTCTATTATTGATAAGAAAATATTTCATGCAGGGCAAGCTTATATCAATACTAAAGTAGAGAATTGTTATTTTGTTTGTGGGAAAAAAGCATATAAACGGCTACCTAAGAATTGGTCCGGCAGTTGTTTTTTGGGTTACCTGGTTCCGGCCATACGACACACTGCAGCTTTGCTTCAGGGAAAGATTAGAAACGTCAGAGAGGTCATTAGTAAACCTAGAAGTCCAATTAAGAGACCCGAGAATCCAGTAGGATGAATCGAAGCAGGATGGAGAATCCATAACTCCATAAAAAACAAAGATAAACTGACACACATGGACTTGGGTGACACCATTATATCATGGGCAGGCATAGCCCCTGCATATGGCGCAGTGAAATCGATTTGGGAGCTGAGAAAACTGTCTAAACTTCTCAAAGTTATGAGCAATGCAACTTTTTCTGCTCTCAAATTAGTGACTGATGAACTGAATGCTATGAGAACTGTGGTGCTTCAGAACCGCATGGCTCTTGACTTCACCCTAGTGGCGAGAGGTGGTATGTGCGCTTTAATCAAAGAAGAATGCTGTTTGTATATTCCTGACAACCAGCACGAAATAAACGACCATCTTGAGGTGATGCAGCAAGTGTCGACCATGACCAAACCAGGCCCAAACCCTCTGATGGACTTTTTCCAGAATTTTTTTGGGGGGTGGGGTTCCATCCTAATGAACATCCTGATTGCCATTTGTGTGGGATTACTCCTATTAGGAGCATGCATTTGTTGTGGTATTCCCTGCATGAAAAAGTTAATCAAAGAATTTATAGATATATCAGTTTCTGAGACTTTGTATCAAAGTACTGAAATTGAAGAATTGTTGAAAAGTGAAACACTTTCATAAGTTTAAACTGAATGACTCTCTTAACTGCAAATCCGGAATGGAAGAGGTTAGGAGAAGAAGCAAACTGTTTATTCTTTTGAAAATAGAATTAAAAAGTATTAACAGGGGGGAAATGTCAGAACAATATGTATTAATGTGTGTGCTTAATGCTAATTAGAAACTAAATAAGTTAACACATTTTTCATTCTATTATATATGCACTATTTTATATACAGCTGAATTTCATATGAGACTAAAAGATGCTTTTGAAACTGCAGTGTGCTTTCTGAAACTTGTAAGATGCCCTCTGACTTAGTAATTGCTAGCACAGCAATATTCATGTTTATGCCTTTTGGAAATGTACTTGAGAAGCAGGTGATTATCTGCTAGGTTAGGAAGCAAAGAATGAACAATGTTATATTCTGTAATGTAATGATTTTGAACAATTAGCTCTGTTTGAAGTATGAGAACACGCACAGCTGCAGAAGTTAGAGATAACATAGACAAAGGACTGTTGGAGAAATGAACTGCAATCTATACTTGCTTTGTGCTCAAATTAGCCATAGTACCTTGAATGGTAACATTGCATATATCTAACCGGTGGTAGCCAAGGCCATGTTGTTTTTCTTAGGAAGTTTCTCACAAAAATTGATAGTACAAGCAGAAAATCATATAAACAAGCACTACAAAATGATGATGTTAAAACTTGTGATTTACTACGTCAGCTTGGTAGGCAATGTCTTATTAGAAAATGTATAAAAATGCCTGCATTTCCTGATTCTAGTTATACAAACTCTGTATTAGCACGTTTTTGTCTCCTTGCTGCAAGATTAAAGTGCCTTAACATGAACCTACCATGTATTGATAATTTTTAAAGTATATTTTTCCTTTGACACAAGGTCTGAAAAATATTTTCCTTCTTGGTGTATTAGCAGCAGCAACAGCAGCATGGTCTTCAGCCGGTTGCATATACACATGAATTAAATTAACATTCTTTCTGTGTAGACTCCTTCCCATAGCTGTATTTCAATAGGTTTTGGAATTCACAGGGAAAACCAGCTCTTCCATCTTGGATTAGTTGATTAGCATACAATTCAGTTGCTTATGTTGCAATTAGCATGCCATGGTGTTTACTGTATTTGCATGGCTCTACTCACCATGTAGAGCTGCTTACTGAGTACAAAGCAGTGCGCTAACATGTGTGTATCGTACACATTGTTAGCAGACCATGTAGGGTTTATTGAATCTGCCTGATAATAAATATTATATAGATAATTTGCGTAGATTCTACTATAACACAGTACAGCAGTATACTATCCTCTCTTGTCATACATTATAGGAAATTTCATAGGTTCATAGGTTCATACTAGGCTATCTGCCCTTGGGCATTTATAAGCCTAGCCAGAGTGTGTTTGGCTTTCGCCACCCATTTTAAATTAATTTTGCTATGCCCTTTTTTGAGGTTAGTATACTGTGCCTCTGTCTAACAGTGACACAGAAGTGATACCAGGGGTAAACCTACGATCTCCCATCCACTCATCAAGATTCCTCTTGAAGAGAGTCAGTGAGGGACTCTGCCTAACCTGGGCTGGGATTTTATTCCAGAGTGAAGGGAGCCTCTGGGTTATGAATCTGTCCCTCCAGCATGTCCTATTTATTTCAGTGCTGAGGTTCAAGTCTCTCGAGCGCATGGCTCGATGGGATTTGGATTTTCTGAGGTGCAGCATGTCCATTAATTCCGGGTTCTTAGTTTAACCTCACATTGATATCTTGATTCTATCTTGCACTCTTGTGCACTTACAGAAATATAACCCTTTGTATGACCATAATGCTAGTTATTTTTTGGCAAATTAAATGCCACTTTTTTATTTCATGAATCTGCAAAATAAAATCATAATCTTCACAGACCTTTAACACTAATAGTACTGCATAGCCTGCTGTCTTCCAAAGAGATTTCATATTTTGCATCTTTATTTTTAGACTCACATTATTTTACGGATACTGCAAATCTTATGAAATTTGTTTTTAGTAGAAAACTTTGGAGAATGCTTTCAGGAAGTAAGTAGCTTAGAAGACAAAAGGAAGAAAAGAGATTAATTAGCCTATTGCTGCTCAGGAATGAAAGAATTCAGGACCCACATCAAAACTTGTACTGTCTCCTTACTTCTCAACACCCTCTTTTGTCATCATCCTCTGCTTTAATTAAGTCTGTGGGTTATATATCTGAGCTTTAACTGTGCATCTCTAAAGTATTCCTTCAGATAAACTAATCCTAAACCAAATTGTTATGGGGAGATTCAACTTCGTGCTCTCTTCTCCTACCAAATAAATTCCTTTAGCTCATTATTAATTACCATCTACAACCTCTATACTGTTTGATAAAAATATGCCTTTCCTCTATATAAAATGAAAGGGTCTAAAGCATTTTCTCTGCTTGTATCTTACTAACTATATCCATAAACAAGAGCTTCTGTTTTTCTCAGTTATTCCATTTTGTTTTGTTTAGTCTCTTCCCACAAACATTTAGTTGCCATAACAGAATTATCTTTATTTATTTATTATTTATTTATTTGACATTTGTTGACTGGGATAGTCTGACTGAGCTAGATCCGTCTTTCAGTGGAGGCCTGGGGAGAAAAGCTCCACTGTAATACAAAGTAAACTAGCATAATAGTAATATATGAAGCCACTGAACAGTTTAAAACATTGCGGTGCATATCTTGGTTGCAGAGATTTTCAGTTTGAACAGAGGTACACAGAGCAAAATAAATGCAGTTTGTCATATTAATTACACGAAACATACATATTTACAATAGTAGTCATATTCACAATAGAAGGCAAGGAGCCATTCTGTTTGTACAGACAGTTCAAAGAACATGAAGAATGCCGTGTGTAGTAAATTACATCTGATGAGAGTATATACTATAAGTAACTGAAGTTAGGGTTAGAAGGTCACTCTAAGGTAAGATAATGAGTCAGTGCTCAGGCTGGGAAAGGAAACTGAGAGGACAGAAGTAAGGGAATGAGGATGGCAGAGCAGAATGATGAAGGAGTGAAGGTACAGGGAGCTGACAGACTTGGGGTAGCGAGGTTCTGGAAGAAAAAGGAGGACAAAAAGAGAAGGAAGAGTTGGGTGGGTCTGGGAGGATGTTTACAGTGACATGTCCAGATGTCCAGGTACTACTTACATAATCTTTGACAGCTTTCCTGAATTCCTGATCCTGAGTTATTTTTCTTAAGGTCTTGGGAACCTTGTTCCATGAAAGGGCAGGTAAATAGCTGTAAAGATTTGGGCCAATAGATCTTTTGGGTTTGTTAATTTCTAAGTGATATTGGTCAGAGCTCCTGAGGGTTCTAGGCAGGATCTGGAGGGAGACTAGAGAGGAGATGTCAGGGCAGGAGGAGGGGTGTAGACAATTGAAGGGATGATGAGTAGTTGAGAAAGCAGATGGTGGGGGAACTCAAACCAGTTTAGTGTCTTGAGAGAATGGTAGTGGTGAGATTTAGATGGCTGGTTGAAAGCAAATCTAGCAATTTTGTTGTAGGTGGTTTAGAGTTTAGTAAGGAAAAAGGACTGAGTTAATTAAGATTTGTGAGCTGAGAAGCAGATCACTTTAATCCAAACATTTGAATATTTCATCTTATAATGTCCCCATAAATATGGATTTTATTAAGCAAAGTGATGTAAAGATACTCAGTTTAATGATTTAGTCTCTGTTTTATCTTCCATAATTTTATATCCAGAAAAGACCTGACACTGTCTTAAAATGCTACACAACACCATAATGTCCTTTTCTGGATTTATCAAATACAAGAAAAGATCATTTGCACATAAAGTTAACTTTTCTTGAGTACCGTACCAGTTATATTCCTTGATTTGGGAGCATATTTTATTTGCTAATGGCTTTAAATAAAAAGCAAATAACAAATTAGGACACCATGGCCATCTTAGTCAAACACTTTTTATGTGGTAGAGTCTATGGTCATCTATTTACTTAGTGTGGGAATCATCCTTTAACCTGCAAGTGGTTTTGTCAGTTATCTGTCCATTAACAGGAAACTGATTTTTCTAACTGATTTCAGTATCTTGGCTCTTTTTCAGTTTGCTGTTTTTAGGAATGTCATTGTCATTTAGCATTGATACTTGCATTATGCAAAGCTTATTTTTGTCATATACATTTGAAAACAAAGATATATTTGGGGCACTCATATCTCAAAACATGTTAAGTATGTAATTACTAACTTAAGTGTTCTTTCTTAAAGGTTCTATTGGATACTCCAGATTTGTTATATATGATTCTGTATGACATTTGAAAATCTTAGCAGTAGAAAGGGAGAATGCCTGCAATATGAAAATTATGTTTTTCTTCTTTATCTGTAGTAATTGAGGAGACTGTCTACAATCTTTCACCAAATCATTGGTAGACATATGGCTTAAAAGGATCAAAAGTTTTGCTGAGTCTTTCCATCTGATACTCTATGCCTTATTCCAAGTTCTATTTTTAACATGCTACTTAGACTATATGCATTGTCTCCACCTACCATGTTTCTTTCTTTTCTCATGGTTCCATGGTAGCATTATGCTTTTAGTTATATGTTTATGCAAACCATTATTAGTATTTCATTGTTCACTAAATGGACGGCAGTACTGTTACTTGCCGGCATGTTTTTTTTTTCCTTTTACCTTACAGTTTCAGTGAATTGTTGTATTGTTTTCTGTACACTGAGTAACTGCAAGTGTTTCTAAGGGATGTTATTTTGTCAATTACTTTGCAATTTGCTGAAGTCCATTTTAAACAGCATACTGGCTTCCTTCATTCATATGGTTCAGCTTGAGCATGAATGATGTTCAGTATTAATGTTTTGATTTTATCAGGAAATGTTATAGAAATCTGGATCAAGTCCTTGGGTGTTAATTACGTTAATTATGTTTTGATTAAATGTGATTGGTGTCTCTTAAGGGCAGAATGCTATGATATGACATACACCTGCAGTCACCAATGATGTTGCTGTTCATTGCTATGATATAAGGTAGCCCCCTGTAGATTAAAGGGTACTTTTCCATTATTGGGGCAACAGATCTAATGAGCAGTTGGAATCTAGTTTTCTGATGTTACCATTGTTATCTTACAAGGGTTTTAGATAAGTAATTCAATGCCGAATCTGAACAAGTTGTGTGTTGTAAGCACTTCACCGGAAAGATGTAGATACCAGTTTTCCGGTCCTATTAACAACAAGCGAAAGGCCCCAAGGTGAAATAAAATCCATTTGAGTAAATAAAATCTGCATGAGTATGCCTTTGTAAATTTTCACCACAGGACAGTGCCAACACTGTATCCACAAAATACGATCGAAATCTATATTTGTATTCCTTTCTAAAGTGCTATTAAAGTAAGTTCTGATGTGCTATCTGATATTTTAGGAAGTACAACAACATATGTAAAACCTAAAAGTAAATGTGCTTTTTCTAAATATAAATTGTAACTTTCCCAAATGCCAAACTGACCCTGAATTGCAAAAATTAAAACATACACATTTACGTAGTAGTTTCATACTAAAGTGGTCCTCTCCTGCACATATACTCATTTGGTATAGTATTGGAGTTTGTTGATGGCGTAATGAGAGCGGTACTTTTAAGATAATGGTGGAACTGCAAGTTTTTATACTATCGGTATTTTTAAACATGTCATTTGCATAAACATAGCTTTATATTAAATGTTTCTGTATTGCAGATCTCATTATCCACTGTATATGTTGCGTCTGAGGTGACTGTCATGAAATGAAAATTACTTTCTATCGAAAATCGAAAATCCTCGACTTCTTGCTTAGTTGGATAATAACATTTTTTGATTGACGGATGCCTTGTGTCTTTTAAGCATTTGCTTTTGTATGACTCTGTAACAAAAAAGATTGGTGAACTGAATGTTTATTAAACTGAAGGTGTAATAATGTGTGTAGTGTCCGGAAACCCGTCTATCACATAAACCAGGACATTTTCAAGCTTGATTTGTACATGGTGTGGAAGCACTGCAAAACTTATTGGAAGACCTTTATTATGGTAGGGATGTTAGTAGAGGAATAGGTGGTGGATAGCATCATTCAGTTAGTTTTCACCCAAATTAATAGTCGACTAAAGTAAACACTTCACCAGAAAGATGTAGATAAAATTCCAAGTGCTCATTAGACCTGTTGCCCCGATAAAGGAAAAATACGGATTAAAGTTACTTTTAATTCTCTGAGTTTTGTTTTGCTTTTTGTGTAAGTTTTGAACTAGTTGTCACTTGCTATCTTCTAGGAAGTCTGTAGATGGCATATATCTGGATGAGTTCCAAATTGCTGACTATTTCTAGGTGATTACTGATTCTGTTAAACTTTAGGTATGCTCTGGTACCAAACTCATCTTCTTGCTGTTCTATATTTTGTAGGAAATTCCAAAGACAGTGCCTGCTGATGTAGTTAGATTGCTGAAGTTCCAGCAGGTTTGTTTAACAATAATATACAAGAATTTAGTCCACAGTGCTAGGAAGATGTTTAGATTACAACAACAATTTGGAAATCTTCTGAAATCTTTTGAAAGGCCAAGAGTTATGATTCCATGTTTCTCCTGTGATGAATATAAATGCAGTATACTTCAGTATAGAGTAGTTCTAAAAATGATTTATGTATTATTTTAGTGGCAGATTCCATGACTTTAGATACACCAGCATGGCCCGAGTATTTCCAGTACAGTTTTTCTCAAGGTTTATTTTTATTATCTCTGAGTATATAGTTAGCTTTGCACTGTGATCAGACTTGAAATGCAAGGTGATGGTATTACTGTAAATATTGTAAGACATGGAATCAATTGAAAACACTGTCAGACATTTTTTCCAGTTTTTTTTAAGCTGAAGTTCTTTTGTTTGCTACAGGTTATATTCTTCTCGACACACGAACACATATATTCACATACACATACAAACACTTGTGTGCACACACACACACACACACACACACACACACACACACACACACACACACACACACACACACACACACACACACACACACACACACACACTCCAGCTCCTTCATCATATTGAAGTATCTTACATTGGGATAGTTCACTACTAGAGTCAGTCCTCTTTCCTCAGCCAATAGTTTCATCCTACACTGAGGAATCATTCACCTACTGGAGCTTTTTCAAATTCCTTGTCAGGAGGATTCTCAGCTCTTCAGACAGAATCTCATCAGTAGCTAAATTTGCCTTTGTTAACTTGGAGACTAACTAGAGAAGTTTAACCATACTTGGGCAGGCTAGTGAGATGGCATGTCCGTGTGGAAAGGTCATATCCCTTGAAAAGCATATCCACCTCTACTCATGGTAGAAATGCTACTCACAAGTCCTACCCATATGCTTAGCCTGACTATACAATAATGTACTAATCTTCTTGACTCCACTAGGTGGCAGGAAATTGGAAACCTTTCTAAAATAACCATCCTTCATCCCAGCTGAAAGAGGTGAGCATGCATATGCTCACCGGTTTTTTTCCCGTCCTGTCACCAGCTTCTTTAAATTCCAGGTCAGTAAATCAATCCAGGTAATCTGTGATTTAATCAAGGCTTTACTTCTTTTTGTTACATAGCTAGTTTCTAAAGTAAAAATTTTGGCCCTAAGATGCATGCAGAATTTCAAATGAGAAGGAAATGCTATAAAATAATTTTCAGAATATGCAGCTCTTCAAACACTATTTAAGAGGATAGTGTCAGTCTGAAAAATGCGATAGACTGGTAGGAAAAAGACATTGTAGAATGGAAAATGAGGTCAAGATATGATAATTTAAGAATGATTTGTGATGCTAAGCAATGGGATTCCAATGAATGTTGAAAATGCTCAAAAGATTATTTTTCTTATTTCCTACAAAAAAACAATCATTAAAGTAAATTCTCATTCGTTAACAGACAAGCATTGGTAAATATGGAATAAATTACCTGTCTCCATCTGCCAAGATAAAAGTTGTATAGAAAAACATACCTTTTTTGGTATAATACACCAGAGAAAGCCAGAGTGTTTTGACATTATTTCCTGATTAGTTTGTGTTGCCTTAAAGCAGAATGGCATTTTTAAATCATTTTAGCTGCATGTTTATTAAACACATTACATTTAATTGTGTAATACATAAAGGGAAGAAATTAAGAAAAATGAAAGTGCAGTGCTTGTTAAATGATTGTAATTATGAATGTTAATGGGATACACTCCTTATTTAAGCATATTAAGATATTCACAAGTATTAAACAATGACTAGAGGTCTTTTTTTATTTATTTTTTTGTTACAAAATGCATTTACTGCATAATCAAGTGGTAAAAAATAAAACGTAATTATATATGAACTAAATATTTACTTGTCAACAATAGCATAAGTGGATAAATAGGCATATTGATTCTCTGTAAAAGACTGATCCCACTAACACAGTGAAACTTAAAAAGATAATGCAGGGCAGAGCTGTTGTAGCTTATTTCACTATTCTAGTTAAACTATTTACAGTCACTGCCATGTGTACTGTGTTTATATAATGTAAGGCTTTCTTATAAGTTACAGAAATTGCTTTGTAAAATTTAAAATTTTCAGTAGTTTGTTTGGTGGTAGAATGAGATTATGCTTTTTCACCTTTTTTATAAACCCTATCCTGATTTATTTTATATGAACAGAATGTTTCTACTTCGTTATGCAATACTTCCATACTATTTCAAAATGCTCCACAATGTAACCCAGTGGCTCCTCTGTATAACATTGCAAACTCTACCCATTTATTTCAGCACCATTTAAAAACCTCAAGTCAAAGAACCACTCAGTAAACTCCTGTACTCCTTATCCTATCACATACCCTGATTCTAAATCTAGTTTGCTAAATCCTTTCTAAACCATTAGCTCCTATACCTAGTCTTACAATCACAAGAAAATGTATCTGCTGTTTTACACACCCAGTGATCAAACCACTAGCTAAAGATTTTAATGCTACCAGTATAAATTATTTCAATCAAATAAAACACACATAAACCCACTTGCCAAAATATAGGAAAATAATTTGCAAACTAATGGTGGACGACATACAAAATTATACAAGGTATGGTCATTAACATTCTAAAATATGCATGCTGATTGGAGGAAGCTGGATAAAGCAGTTTGCCTGTGGTAGGTAAATTACCCATTACCCACAAACACACAAAAAAGATCAGCAGTGATATTGGGAAATACTATGTTGTACAAGATACGTCAACACCTTTAAATATACTGGTTTATGGTTTTGCCTTATTCAATTTAAAGAAGTCCTCTGAATAGTTATCAGGATATCTTTACATTAAAGAAAAACTGTTCTGTTTCCTTCTTTACCTACCACCTATTGAAATGTACTTTTGCTCATCAGGAAAACAGGGCAAGTGCAAACTGCAGAAAAGCAATTCACAGTATTCCAGTTCCTTCTTACTAAAGGGTATTGTTTTACAAAAGGAAATTGTGTAATTCCCTATCTCTAAAAGAGGTCAGTCTGACATCCTTCTCACCATTTGATCCTCCATTCCAAAGAAACCCACACCACAGCACTAAAAAGACAGCATGATATCCCCATTAACAAAATGTTGTCACATATTTTCCTGTATGAATAAAAGAGAAAAATACCACCACATACACATACTGTACTAAAAGAGAAACAACGCATGCACCTGTGCTACAGTAGGGCATAGCATGAATAGCATGAATTTAATATACACAGACTACAAAACACACACACACACACACACACACACACACACACACACACACACACACACACACACACACACACACACACACACACACATATCATCATCATCACCTCTCTGTAAATATAACTCCAAAATGGAAACGTTAACAAATGAAATTCATAAATCAAGCAAGACAATAGAGCTCTATACCATGGAAACAAGACAACAGTTTCATATCCATTAACTGCACATAGTACGCATTCAGTAAATAATATATTACCCAACAAAAGTACTAGCAATAGTAAAAAAAAAAAAAAAAAAAGTAAACTGTGCTACCAATTCTTATACTACTTATGCTAAATTAATTCTGTGCTCAAGACTCAATGACTCAATAAGCAGATGCTACAGACAGGAGAAAAACAAAACACAAAACAAATTCATTAAGAAAACTCCCATGAAAGAAGTTAATCCATCACAAACTAATTAAACTTTGGTTTGATAAGTGGCAGTAAAATAGATGAAATGTTTCAAAATGTTCCAGACACAGACATCCATCCTTCAATGAACAAACACCAAGATCAAGTCCAGGTACACAAAATACTACCACATTCATACTCTGAAAGAAACAGACTCAAAACTGACCACAACTAAGGATACAATATATCACCCTACACACAAAAAAGTTTAGATCACAGAGTTGCTCATGGCTTACAGTGGATATCAGAAATAAAATTAAAACTAGAAATTCTACCTGGAATCATTGGAAAAGGAACCATGACAATACTATGCATAACTTTTCTGTGTCTAAGGAAAGAAACAAGAATTGCAAACAATACTGAGAAAGTCCTGTTCCATAAAGAAAAGTAGGAAGCAATCTAGTCTCGACCCATTCTGTTTTGGAAAAAATAGAACACTTAACAAGAACTTAAAATAACTCCTCAACTACCAAACATGAACCAATAACACTGAACTACCTTACAGTTGGTAAAGGTAATGTCCACTTTTTACATTTCACTATAACTGACATAATTAAAGTGTTTCAAAGAATTCACTCCCAAACAAATGAAGAGCAAGAACCTTTATCATCTGATTTATACCATCTAGTGTGTTATGCAGTAATCTTTCACTTCTCTGAAACTGCAGTAAACAGACCAAGTTGCTACTATTCAAACTTAGGAACTCTGACTGCAAATCACTTGAACTCCATCCTACCTTCCTAAGACTCACAGCTAATAAAAATCACTGAACACCTTCATTCATTTAAAATCTCTTTCCCTTCAGACACTGTCCATCCAGCATTCAAGCATGCAGTTATATTCCCACTACCTAAAGTAGCTTCAGCCAGTTGGGTGATGGATAACATTCCTATTTCTAGCCAGTGCCCTGTAACCAAAATAAACTCAGCAAATATGTTATCTTAGACTTCTCATGTTTTAAAACTTTTCACTATATTTGGATCTGAGGAGGTCAGAAAATATGCATACAGTCCCACAACTGCAGATCTATATGTGTAGACATTTTCAAATAGGCTCATACATCCTTCTAAGGGAGGAATCTAAAATATTGGTATGCACTGTTTTTTTATATATCATTAGATAAACACAAAGCATGTTAGCATTTTTTCGTTTTTGTGTTCAAACAATTCCCTGCTTTTCAGGGCTAGTCAATCTCACCAAAGCTGTAGGTTAGAACAGGAGGAGAAAATTAATTTACAGCTTGGACTTCATTGGATGTGACAGCCAGATTTAAATATTGCTTTAGTCTTCTGAAATGTTCTTTACTGAGTTTATTTTATTCATTTCCTTCTCTCAAATGCCTTTCTATTATATTCTTGTCCTGGATTAATATTTTCTTGGTACTGCTGCTTTTCCTTTTTAATGTTGCTTTTTCACATCAAATCATCTGAGAAAAAACAGAGGTGAGACATCTTCAAACGAGGTTGGTCTCTGGGACTTAGACTGTAACCACAATAAAAGTATTAAGTAAACAGCTTAACTTTAAGAAGAAGGCAAAAGAAAGGTGGCAAAGAAATGACCTTGGAATATCCCTCTGAAGTTTTCTAAAGAAGATAATAGTATCTGCCCTTTGTCATATGAAAGTACAAAATGGTTTGCCACTGTGTCATAGTCACTGCAATATAATTTACAGAAGAGTTTGCTGATCTTGTGTAGCTAGTTAAGATGAGGAGTCTCATGTATTTAATTATATAACTAAAATAAAATTAGTGACCCCACCTCAATCGTCAAAAACAATTTTCATACATAAAACCAATTCAGATCCCTTAACCCAGATAATTGCAGACCAATAGCACTAATGAATGTGGATATGAAAATTTTAACATCAATTATAGCATCGAGACTAAAGAAGGTTTTGATATATCTAATTTCTAAGGAACAAGCTGGATTTATGGCAACTAGACAAACTAGCGATAACACACTTACACTGCATAATATGATGGCGTATGCTAAACAAAACAACTTTAATATCTATGCTCTTATAATAGATGCCCAGAAAGCATTTGATAGAGTAGACATAAATTTTTTTGTTTGATGTGTTACCCTATTTTAACTTGCCCCAAGAATTCATTCAGATACTACAAATATTATATAGTAATCCATACACTACGCTATACATCAATAGGACTTATTCTAACAGAATACAGATTAAAAATGATACTTTCGTCAGGGTTGTCCCATGTCCGCCTTATTGTTTAACCTATATCTAGAACCCCTATTTTTATATATCAAGCAAAATTTGTATCATAATGCACCAATAATTTATAGGAATAAAATATTAATGTCAGCATTCGCCAATGATCTTATTATTTATTGTACAACCCCAATTTCGGACAGTGAAAAGATATTAAAGCTCATAAATGAATTTTCAGTAGTTTCTAATTATAAAATTAACTTACAGAAAACGAATATCTTCCCGTTAAGAACCCCAAAACCTTTTTCATTAATGGCCCTGATGGGGAAGTTAACATGTAAAGAAAATATTAAATATTTGGGTATCAACTTCTCTACGGATAATAAGGACTTTTATAACAATAATGTTAAACGAGTATGGGAACACATAATAGCTGATTGTGACAGATGGAAGAATTTAAAACTACGGTATTAGCAAAAGTATCAATAGTGAAAATGAATATACTACCACGAATGTTATACATATTTAGGTCTGCCCAATTACAATTTCAAAAACAGTTTTTAAACAAATGCATAAAGATCTAGCTAAATTTATCTGGAACCCAAAAAGAACTAGAATATCTTATGAGAAATTAATGACCCTAAAACAAGAGGGGACTTGAGCTACCAAACTTTGAAGCATATTATTTGATTGTAAACGCTAATAAAATTTTAAGAATTGCTAATTATGATGTAACGAATACAAAATGGATACCAACTTGGGTGGTCTTGAATCATAAGCATATTTTGGATAGGAAAATAAATCCTAAAGCATTGCCCTTTATGGACAAAATTAGTCTGATAAAATATGGGGTCATGGACCACATAATAACCTGTGTCTCATCTTTGCAAACTTTATTTCAGTCCGTAGATTTATTGCAATATATGATGGTTCTTCAACCTTTCCACAGGAATCCTAATTTTAAACTAAATAATCAGCTGATCGATCTCAGCAAATTTCCATTAATACTTAATCTGACTCTATTTGATGTTTTTAATAAACTTGACTTATCGGCTTTACAAATTAGACAGGAAATGAATCTACCTAGAGGTTACATTGTTATAATGAGACAAGTTAAAGAACTTGCCTTGAGCTACTTTAGGAACTTTAAACCTGCAGCCGGATTTGTGGATAAGTGCTCTGAATTGTGGCAAGCTATCCAACAAGACACTAAATTTATAGCAACTGCATACAAATTAATTAAGGATTTGAAATTTCAGGCCAAAATTTTGCTTTCAGAGTATTGGGTAAACAAAGTAACAGTAACAGACAATCAGATATTAAAAGCAATTGATATAACTAGGAAATCAGTTTCTTTTCAAAAACTGATGTACACGCAATTGATGATTTGGAACAATGCATATTACACACATCTTAGACTACATAAATTTAACCCTAGGAATTCTCCAATTTGTCCATACTGTGCAGATCAAACAGCGGATCTTCTTCATATGTTCTGGAGTTGTAAATGCGTATATAAACTTTGGAACTCTCTTAAAGTACAACTGCAAAAGATGGGTTATCAAAGTTCTACACTGTCATGGGAATTTATGATTCTACACATTCCTCCAAGAGAGCTTTCCAGATCACAAACTATTATTTGTATGAATATTTTTTTGCTGATGAAACTCTATATAATATACACAAATTGGCTAGAACCACATAAGACATCATGGAATAATTTTAAGCTTGTGGCTATAAAGCATATACTAGCACATAAATTACTTCTGAAACAAACTAACAAAAATATTAATAACCCGAAAATATGGGAAAAGGTCTTCAATATTATATTAGCATGATACTGATTTTAGGAATATATTAAATATATTAAATATAGGAAGCATTTCATGTAGATATTGTACAAATGGTTTGTAGTAGTTATAGTGTATTATGTGTGTGATGTTTATTGTATTTTTGTAATGTTTTTGGAAAATATATTTCAATAAAAATTTATTATGGAAAAAAAAAGATAAACACAAAGCATGTTAGCATTTTTTTGTTTTTGTGTTCAACAATTCCCTGCTTTTCAGGGCTAGTCAATATCACCAAAGCTGTAGGTTAGAACAGGAGGAGAAAATTAATTTACAGCTTGGACTTCATTCCTGGATGTCACAGCAGATTTAAATATTAGTTTTAGTCTTCTGAAATGTTCTTTACTGAGCTTTATTCTCATTTACTCATGCTTTATTGCCAGTCTTACATATATCCCTAAATATTTATTCATTTCCTTCCTCTCAAATGCCTTTCTATTATATTCTTGTCCTGGATTAATATTTTCTTGGTACTGCTGCTTTCCTTTTTTAAATGTTGCTTTTTCACAATTTCCAAGATCAAATCATCTGAGAAAGATTTAGCCATTTGTAGTTGTGCTTTCAACTCATCACCTGGTGAGCTATAGAAATTTAAATAATCAGCAAACATAGGTGAGACATCTTTAAGCGAGGTTGGTTTCTGGGACTTAGACTGTAACCACAACCTAATCTATTAAGTAAACAGCTTAATGAGTTAAGAAGAAGGCAAAAGGGAAAAGGTGGCAAAGAAATACCTTGGAATATCCCCTCTGAAGTTTTATACAAAGGATAATAATCTGCCCTTTGTCATGGCTTACCTACAAAATGGTTTGCCACTGTGTCATAGTCACTGCAATATAATTGATCAGAGTAGGGTGTGTCACTCATCTTGTGTAGCTAGTTAAGATGAGGAGGCTCAGGTATTTGTTTATATACTTTATTGTATACAGATACATCAGAATTAATAGCAGCAATATGGAATATAAACGAACTAACTGACTGACTACTACACATGCATACATGTTTACACCTCTGCAGCTCACTACAAAATGACAGTCTTGCACGTGCTCAGTATTTATACACATGTGCTAGCTCACTTGAAAGCTTCTTAAAGGTACATACACACACTGATCCACATCCTCTCTATTTACTGAGCTGTCTTTCAATAATAATGGCATTTGAATAGGCAGGTAAATTATACAGACAATAACGAATAAACAACATTCATGTCCAAGTTGTCATGTATCTGGAACAAGGTCTGGAAATGTGACCTGATCTTGTAATGTATTAGTTAGGACTGGGTTTAGCTAGAGGGACAGTCATTGGGGAACAATCTGCTTTAGGACTCTCGGGGATATTCTCAGGAGCATGGATGTTTGCTGGAATGTCCTCTGGAACTGGAACATTGGATAAGTCACTCTGAGAACTAGAGACTTTATCACAGGCAAAATGCTGCAATACTGGCACAGACACTGGTACTAAATGTTTCCGATTCTGTCTAAATTATACTCCTTAGGATTTCATGATATATGATCCCAGCTCTAGACATAAACTTTTCATGACTCCAATCTGATCAAAACCTTTTGCTGTCCACATCCTCACTATCTTCCCTTCTTGTAATGGATTGAGTAGTTTGCTGGTCTTATCATAATAGGACTTCTGGGACAAATGCTTTTTCATGAGTTGAGCTTTCACTAGTTTGTTGTTTTTAGCACATGGAACCAAAAAATAGCTACTGACTGGAAGTGTAGTTCTGGTTTGTCTCAACATAAGTCTCTGGGCAGGTGAATCAAGATGATTATCTTGACGAATGTTTCTGAGATTCAGGAGATTCAGAAAAACATTGGTATTGTCTTGTTTCAACTTCTCTAACAATTGTTTTGCACATTGAACTGCATGTTCTGCCAAACCATTTGACTGTGGGTACTCAGGATTACTCATAACATGAATAAACTCCCACTCTTCAGCAAATCTCTTGAACTGCTGGCTTGTAAACTATACACCATTATCAGAAATAACTGTGATGACTACCATGGACAGAAAAAATGTCTCTCCAACTTAGTAATGACAGTACTGAGCATGAGATTAGGAAGTAGGTGAATCTCAAATCAATTTGAATAAAAGTCTACTAATACCAAGTAATGTTGACCATTCCATTCAAAAATGTTTGTAGCTACTTTCGACTAAGGTAGTTTAGGAATCTGGTTTAGCTGAAGTGGTTCTTTCTGTTGATGCGGTTTAGTACTATTACAAACAGAGCATGATGAAAGTAATGTCTCAATATCTGTAGACATAGAAGGCCAAAATACTAGTCCTCTCACCCTTCTTTTGGTGGAATCAGTTCCTGGGTGGCAATGATGCAAGATGTTAATATACTCTTGTTGAACAAAGACGAAATGAGTAGCGTAATATTTTAATCATAAGAACAAAGTTTTCAGGTTAAACACCCTTCATCAGTATTAACTCAATGCACTTACTTGAAAAAATTTATATAGACATTAATTAAATCACAGCCAATAAAATTTCATCACATATTATTAAAGAAACATCACAGTTGTTTTTAAATACATATTAAAATATTGCACAAGTCCCAATGTATAATGGAACAAATACATAAAAAATATATAATTAATGTAAACAATTATGTCTCTGTTTTAAAATCGGTTTCAGTGATACCATTTGATTTAAGCCAGGTAGTTTATCTGCAGATAGAAGGAGTATCCATTTATATTCACTCAATTCTAATTTAGTATTTATATCACCCCATCTGTTATTCTTAATTACATTTCCAATGACTTTAAACATAAAGCCATGCTCTGAGTTAGTCTCATTTATATGCTTAGCTAGAGCATTTGTCAAGATCTTCCGTCTGATATCAGAATTATGCTCAATTATTCTATCTTTAAGTCTTCTATTAGACTTACCTACATAAAAACAGTTACATTTTTTGCACATAGCCAAATATACAATGTTAGTACTATTACAAGTTGCAGCACATTTGAATTCAAATCTTTTTCCAGTTTGTGTGTCAAAATAATTCACATCTCTGTCAATATAAGTGTAGCAGCAGCAATTATAGCATGGAAAAGTACCATATTTTTTATCCTAGTTGAATTCATACTCCCCTTTATATCTTTATAACACAATTGTTGTTTCAGATTAGCACTATTTCTATATGCAAACCTAGGTGTAGGGTTAGCAAATTTCTTTAAATCTGGTAAGGCCTGTAATATAGGCCAGTTATCAGAAATAATTTTCTGTATTTGTGGGGTAGTTCTATTATATGTTGTTACAATTGTGTTATAAAGATATAGGTGATTCTTCTCACAGCTGTTCTACAGCTTTTTGCTACATTTTCAACCAGACATGAGTCGTACTTTGAATGATCTGTTGGGACAGAACAATCCGCTGCTTTCTTTAACTGTCCCGCAAGATGGTATACAACAACAAACAGAGAGAGAAATTGACCCAGACTTTGTCACAATGTTAAAGAAGTTGGAACATAAAGCTGAGAAATATAAGGTATTACAGTGGCAGCGTTTCAGCTTTAATGTATATTTACAGCTTGGTATTGTACCACGGGGCTTGAGAATATTAAAAATGCCCTCATATGGCAATACACATCCTATACTTAAGAAATGGCAAGAAATGAATATCAAACTGGGTCTTGAATATATGAACTTAATGAATGACTTCTTTTCTGATATTGAAAAGCAAATGCAACAAGAGATAGTAGCACAAAAAAGTGAGATATCTTCATTGCCTGATTTTGCTTTACATACTATTGAATACGATAAAACGTTAGATAGATTATACAAATGTGATGTCAGAATGGAGGCTCTTAAGCGTCGTAAGCTTAAGAGAGATATTAATGATTTCAATACCGGCCATATCTTCTCTTGGCCCAAACAAAGTCCTTATGAACCATTGAGAAGAACTGTCAACAATGCTAGCGGTTTGCGTAGACAAACACAGGAATCAAAGGATACATTGGATACAATAAATGTAACAGAAATGTCTGTTAAATCAGTTAGATCTCCCACTAGCTTGACGAGCAGAGAACAACCGGTTTTTAAACCTATCAATGAACACAGCACCTTGGATGTTTCACCTTCCACCCAATGATTGGCTGGTTCACAAAATAAAGACACTCCTTTGGCTTTTCAGCCCCCCCCAGCAACCTGTTCATTTGAAATTACTGGAACAAGTGCAGGAAAGACAGCAGAGCATATCGAGAGGGTGTTCAGCACAGAAAAAGAGAGAGAGGAGTCAGAGTGGGCCACGTTCTAACTACAAAATACGGAAGTGAGTACATCCACACTTAAAACTATTGTTAATCTTTCAAACTATGAAACTTCGCCAGCTACGGTATTACTGTTGCAAAAGGGACTGAGTTTCATACCGGCTGGTTTGGACACAGTAACTGATACACTAACTGATTTAAAATTGTTCCGCAGAGAGCTGGACCTGAAATTAACTTTCTGTGATACTTTGTATACACAGCAAGTTGGATGTAGACGTAAAAGTACATTTATTCCTATAAGTCATCCAATTGTTTGTGCATTTAATAATATTTGTGAAATACAAATTAGAGAATTATATGAGAAAGGCTGAATTGGTAAATTTTATAATTTGACTAATAATGAATGTATGGCTTTAATAACACTGACGAATAATGATGAAATAATCATAAAAGAGGCTGACAAGGGTGGTGCGATGGTACTAATGAATAGAATAGATTATTTCTCTAGTTTAAATGCACTGTTGATTGATGGGGATACCGTTGTTGAAATATCTGGCTTAGACATTGAGTAAATGGTAAGCTGAGTCAACATGATAATTTATGATTTACAGCTTATGAAGGATATTGATTTAGATACATTTAGCTTCTTTACAGTAGCTGCACCTGTTATACCAGTCTTATATGGCCTTCCCAAAATAAATAAGTCACTTACAAATCCACCCATGAGACCAATTGTCTCTGGACATGGTTAGCTCACTGAGCCCATTTCAATCTATTTACAGCATTGCCTTTCACCTTATTTGAGACATGTACAAAGTTATATCAAGGACACTCCTGATTTTTTAACTAGTTTGAGCACATGGTTTTATGACACATATATAACCAATTTTATTATGGTTACAATGGACATTAAGTCCCTTTTTACTGTAATTCCCAATCAATATGGAATAGCAGCTGTTAGAAAAGTGTTATGTGAAAGAGGGTCATTAGATGGATGTCGTATTGAAACCATTTGTGAATTATTTGAAGTTTGTTTGCGTCTTTTGGCTTTTCCTGGTAAGGGGTCGCCACAGTGGAACTCCGGTCCGCTAATGATTGGCAGTAGATTTTTACGTACTGGCTTGCCGGGCCTAACGCACAACCTTCAACGAAGGAACGCCCATTCACGCATGTCGCTACACAGAAGACGCTCTAACTGAGAATCGAACAGGCAACATCTAACTGTGAGGCGACAATGCTACCGCAGCACCACCACTGCAGTATATTACTTGAAGTGGTCCTTGAAAATAACGTATCTGGTGTTGCTATGGCTACTTTGGTGGCTAACATCTATGCAACATTGGTGTTAGACTATTGGGAATGTGAAATTATTTTTAATAGTATTGTACCTATGTCAGACAAAATTTGTTTTTTTTAAATGTTTTGTGGATGATGTCTTTTTTATATGGAAAAGTAGTAGAAAAGAATTGGATGACTATGTTGAAATGTTGAATGGCAGTACTGTTTTTTTAAAGTTTTCTATGGACTGCTCTTCAAACAAAATCAGTTTTTTAGATGTGACATTCTATTTTGATGGTATTGATATACATACCACTGTATATAAAAAACCTATACATGGCAATAAATACCTGCATAAAAAAGTATGCATGCTCCACATATCTTTAGGGGAATAATAAAGTCCCAAATGAAATGTTTAAGTCGATTAAATACTGATATTAATCTTTTTCAAAAACAAGCAGGCGAGATGGACAAACTATTAAAAGATAGGGGTTATGATTCCTGTATGATTACATGCTATTATAAAGAAATAGCCAGATTACGAGATGGTGATGCTAGTCCATATTTCAGGGACAGAAGAAATATTACTGATATAACAACTGATGCCCCTGATACTTGCATACAACTTCGATATGTAACAACATATAATAGAACTACTCCACAAATACAGAAAATTATTTCTGATAACTGGCCTATATTACAGGCCTTACTAGATTTAAGGAAATTTGTTAACCCTACACCTAGGTTTGCATATAGAAATAGTGCTAATCTGAAACAATGATTGCGTTATAAAGATATAAAGGGGAGTATGAATTCAACTAGGATAAAAAAATGGTACTTTTCCATGCTATAATTGTTGTTGCTGCACTTATATTGACAAAGATGTGAATTATTTTGACACACAAACTGGAAAAAGATTTGAATTCAAATGTGCTGCAACTTGTAATAGTACTAACATTGTATATTTGGCTATGTGGAAAAAATTTAACTGTTTTTATGTAGGTAAGTCTAATAGAAGACTTAAAGATAGAATAATTGAGCATAATTCTGATATCAGATGGAAGATCTTGACAAAATGCTCTATCTAAGCATATAAATGAGATTAACTCAGAGCATGGTTTTATGTTTAAAGTCATTGGAAATGTAATTAAGAATAACAGATGGGGTGATATAAATACTAAATTAGAATTGAGTGAATATAAATGGATACTCCTTCTATCTGCGGATAAATTTCCTGGCTTAAATCAAATGGTATCACTAAAACCAATTTTAAAACAGAGACATCATTGTTTACATTAATTATATATTTTTTATGTATTTGTTCGATTATACATTGGGACTTGTGCAATATTTTAATATGATTTTTAAAAAAAAACTGTGATGTTTCTTTAATAATATGTGATGAATTTTATTGGCTGTGATTTAATTAATGTCTATATAAATAGTTTCAAGTAGGTGCATTGAGTTAATACTGATGAAGGGTGTTTAACCTAAAAGCTTTGTTCTTATGATTAAAATATTACGCTACTCAGTTCATTTTTGTTCTGCTACGTTTTTTGTCAGAACTGTCTTTTACCTAAATCAGTGATCGTCTTGCTAATATATTCATGTTGCAAAGATTTTGGATCAATCACTTTTGGACCTTTCATGTGGATACCATTTTCAAACAAAATCTCATCTCTGTAGGGAAAATATGGTTGCACTTGTATTGGTAATCAAGAATGTTTAGATGGCCATCCTCGACTGGTAAAGTGGTTGAGCATCTGGAGAACTGGATCTGAAGCTGCATGATTTCTAAGTTTATCAAGACATGTGGAGGAAAAATTTCTCACTGCCATAACTTCAAAATCAAGTTGCTCATTTTCATGCTGTTCGGTGGTTTTTCTGGGTGATCTAGATAAAGTACAGCAAGAAAAAGAAGTTTCCTTTTATGTAAACAAGATTAAAATGATACTTTTGCAATTTCAACATAATGTGTTGCAATCTCACAGGAGCTGGGTGCACAGGCTTTCTCAAAATAGTGAACAGAGGTTGGTTTTCAGTCTCGATCGGATCTGAATAGATCAGCCATAAATATAATAATGGAATTTCAAACATGCAAACACAATTGTCAAGAGCTCTTTCTCTGTCTGAGCATACTGCATCTTGGTTTGGGTTAGAGTTCTCAATGCATAGGCTACTGGTTTACCTTCTTGTAGAATGACTGCACCAAGACCAAAGTTAGAAGCATCACAAGAAAGAGTTAGTGGTTTGTGAACTTCATACTATCTTAAAGAAAGGTGAACTGGCAATTCTCTGTTTCAGGACATCAAATGCTCTTTGGTGTTGTTCTAACCAGGACCAAGTTACATCTTTGCGTATCAGTTTTCTGAGTGGTAATGAAAGTTGGCTCAAATCTAGAATGAACATGCCTAGATAGTTAAGCATGCCAAGAATTATTTTTAGGGCTTGAACATTGTCTGGTGCTGGCATCTCAAGAATTGCTGTTTGCTTGGAAGGATCTGGTCATAAGCCTGAACTAATAAACAAATGACCAACAGTTAGGAGCATTTGCGAAAGCGCTAACCTTGTACATGTTTATTAAACCAGTTTTTTACAACGAACATTGATTTATTGCCTGAGTGGATTGAATCGCATATATCTCTTCTGATACAATAGAAATTATCTCTGTGGTTACCCTATAGCCTGTGAATTTACGAGTTGTAAATGACCAACATAAGTAACTTCTTGTAGCCCAAATTTGCATTTCCAAGGATTCAGCTTGAGGCACTTTACGAGCATGTTCTAGAATTTTCATGAGGCTTCTGTCATGATCGACTTCACCATTACCTCCATATCACCTACTAGAATAGCACATGGACAGCCTGAAAAAATGTGTTCCATCACACACTGAAAGATTTCACTGGCAGAATTTATCCCAACTGGCATTCTCAAAAATCTGCACCTGCCAAAAGGAGTACTGAAAGTGGCTAGCAATGAAGATTTCTGATCAAGTAAAATTTTCCAAAATTAAATTTTTGCATCTAAGACAGGAAAAACAGTGGCATTAGGCATAAGACCAGCAACTTCTTTGATTGCACACATTGGATGATGAGGTTGTTTTAGTGCTTTGCTCAGGTTTCATGGCTTAATACATATTCTAATATAATCTGAGCTTTTCTTATGAGCTACCACCATGGAGGATGCCCATCCAGTTGGTTCATCTACAGGAAAAGCACTCCTTGCTGCACCATTCTGCCTAGCCCAGCTTTGACTCTACCCTGCATAGCTACTGGAACCTTCCTTATTGGTCTGATGACTGGGCAGACCAGGGTCTAACTTCATGGAGTATACAACTAGGAGTTTGCCTAGTTTGTCTTTAAAACGATCAGCATAGGTAGAAAGAATAGTCTGGGCAAAATTAGAACAACTGTCTTTCAAGCTTAAATGGTGGACTTCCTCACTGAATGAAAGCAGTCCCACTTTCAAACTGTCTCTGAGGCCTAATAATGACTGTAAGTTCCTTTTGACTACGTAAAATTGCACATTGTAGCTGTTCCCAGAAGAGTAACATAAAAGCACTACTGAGCCTTCAGTTTGAATTTCTTCACCACCTTCTCACACTTAGCCAAATCAAGCTTCTCAGCAGCTGTTTATCAAAAGTTAATGCTGACATAACATTGCACTTTAAACCAGTATCAACTTTGAGCTCTGTGGGTCTTCCATTAATCAGAGCAGTACAAAATACTTCACTCTTTACCCACAGATTTACTGCATTGACTGTTTCATGGAGCACAGACCTACCCTCAACATACAAAATAGGGTCACAGCTTTCTAATTGATCAATTTCTTTCTTGGAATGTTATATTTTAATAAAAGAATGGACCTTTTTTGATTTACAAAACCTTTCAAAATGATTCCAATTTTTACATTTGTGGCACTGCTGACCAAAAGCTAAGCACTTTTCTATTTTGGGCTCATGATTTCCACCACAGTTATGACAGTTGACTATGAGGCTAGGTAAGGACATATGTTTTGAGTTTGCTGACTCATTCTTGTGCTTCAGTGTTCATGCCCGCTTTACAGAACATGCCATGGCATTTGCTAGAAACATTCACTGAAGTAACCATGCCTCTAGGCCTGCATCTTTTGACCATGTGCTGCATACTATCAACGTCAGCTTTGTTGTAGCTCCTTCCAAAACTATTCTCATTTGTAAGCATGTTTGTGTGCTTTTCTGTGAGTTTGTGTATTTGACAAATCTCTATGGCCTTATTCAAAGTTAAGTCACTCTCTTCAAGCAAAATCTTTCTCACTGCATCATCTTTAATACCAAACACAAACCTGTCTATCATCTCATCCCTTAAATCACCAAATCTGCATGTTTTAGCCTTATTTCTCAAGTCAGGTATATATGCTGCAAACGTTTCACCAGGCTTTTGATCTATTGTGTAAAATAAGTGCCTTTCCATTGTTATATTTGCTTGGAGGGTTACACATTTCACTAAATTTATTTTTTAATCACTCTGGGTCTTCCCTTGTTTCAGCCAGTAGCACTATATGGCAGTTATCCCCCTCGCCTGCATACACAAATGAATGTCCATTTCAATGGCTTCTGAACCAGCTAAATTAAGCAGAATAAATACCTTTGTACTTGTATCTTTGTCAGAAAATGCAGCCTATATGAAAATAGCATACTGTTGCTCAAACACTCTTCAGTTTTCTGCAATATTATTATCAAATATACGTAGAACAGGTCTGCAAAATCCTTCTGCCATGCCTGCAAAGTATGCTTAAACACAATGCAAAATATGACCCTGTCATTATGTATGAACATTCATACATACCAGGTACTTGTAACAACAATCAAATGCACAATAAGCTCTTTGAAAAACTGTACTTTGCAAAATATTCTTTGAAATGTCTGTATTTTGCAAAATAACTGCACTGTAATACTGCACAAACTTGCAAACACTTTGTACACTTTGGATATTTTGAATAGCTTTAGTTAATGTGAAAAAGTAGCACATAGTGAAAAAATACACCCCGAGATTCATGAAGCTCAGCACAAGGACGGCGTTAGCCTTGCGTGACCGTGCAGCATAGAGATGGTGCAGCAGCACCACATGCATATTAATGAAGGTGCACTGCCGTAATGGCCATGTGCATAGGAAATGTATATGAGTGCAGGGGGTGTGTCCAAGTGCTGCACGGAGGCATGAACATGTCGGCTGCATATGCACAACCTAAAATGCTGACTAGTGCAGCCTGCCTCTAATAGTAATCACTCCTGTCAGTGTCCGTGGATACTGAAATGTATGCAAAGCATACAAGACATCATTGCGAACACCACAATAGAAGTAAACACAAAGGCACGTAGCTGAATATTGAGTACCCATCCCTCAAACAAAGATATTTAAAACCCCGTGCCTGTATTCCATTGTAGTGTCGCTAGTTATACCAAGTGGAAGCAAAATGCATCGTGTTAGCGTGCCGCCAATTGTAAGCCTAGCCCTATGGTTTGGGTTACCATCTGTCCTACACTGTGAAGGACAGTGCCCCTCTAGGCAGGTGTGTCCATACCAAAATCATAATAAATGTGAAATGTCCTGCGATAGTAGGACATAATTATGTCCCATATGTTATGTAATAGCCCCATACAGTATGCATGTCCGTATATAAAATACCTATATGTTACAAGAAACAGAATAAGCAAGTAAACAAAACAGAATAAGCAACTACATCACTACAACAATAAAAGCTTATATGTAGGCATGAAACTAAAGTACTATCCTTTGTAATGACCATGGGTATGTGTTGGCTTGTAAACTCAGATGTGTGCCATGAAAATGTCCCATCCAGGTCATATGAAAAGGTGGCAACCCTACTAATGGTCAGGGCATTCACCCAATATCTGCCCATTCGCGGTCCAAGTCATCCTTGTCAGGAAGGCCCATAGATGAATGGGTATTACCCGGGTCTAGCTACCATGTCATGAAAGATAAGTATTTGCGAGTACCTATGCGCATGAAGTACAGCATGTGGATGATCTGAAATGTTAGTGTAGACCTCACAATCATATTGGTCCCAGAGATATGTAGTGTATGCAATGTGTTCTGTTGACTGTGCCATGGGCCATTAACTAGAGAAGGGAATGAATGTTGTTTGTGGAATCGGGGGTGGGGGGTGACGGGTAATGTAATAATTTGCCAAGGGGAGACTGGGTTGGATGCACGATAGGTGAACTGGAGGTCAACGAGGGAGCAGTGGGTGAATCAGGAAGATAACCAAAGACCAAATATACACATCCACAATACAATCCCACAAACATGTGAACATTAAAATGTGCAATACACATGTACAGAAACATTACCGGCACATACCCACATAATGGTCTGGCCTGAACTGAGCCATCCAACCCCAACACACCTGGATACATAATTGAATACCCATCATCCCCTTCACAGCACACCCCCCCCTTCCTGAACATCCACCAAAAACAGCCGTACTCAGGCTGCTAGATAGGCGCGGCCATATCTGCACATAGTGGCCCCTACCCATATCTAGTAGGCAGTCTCACCCTAGGCAGTCTCAGGATTGCAATCTATGTATCCCCTACATGTATAACCCTACCTTACAGCCATAAAGCAAAGATGGTCATCGGTCCCCACAATTTTTGGATATCCCTCATGGGATATGTATCTGTTCTAAACATTAGACTTGGTATCAAAACACGATGTCCAGTCCTGTATACATCCAGACACAAGTTGTATTAGCAATAGTTGTCCACAAGATTGCTCAACCTCCAGCCGGTCCTGCAGAACCTACGACCCGGGATTAAACACCTGACCATGATGCACGTCTCCCCACGTGCATTATCGAGAATATATACCTTACACATTCGCATAGTGGCAGTCAGATATAGGGTGCTTAAGGTGCTGTAAAGCAGATGTAAGTAGGGTTACCACCTGCCCCACCTTGTGAAGGACAGTGCCTTTTGGGCAGTTGTGTCCAGATCAAATATAATACAATGGAAAATGTCCTGTGATTGTAGTAAATATGTCCCATATTTCATGTAAAATTTGCATAAAACAGTTATTTATGTAAAATACTCAAAGTTACAAGAAACAGATTAAGCAAACAAACTGCTATAAGAATAAGCTTTCATTTTGGCAAATAAGTAAAGTTCTAACCTTTGTAATGACCATAGGCATGTGTCGGCCTGTAAAATTTGATATGTGTCCCGAAAATGCCCCGCTTTGGCCATATGAAAAGGTGGCAACCCGAGACGTAAGTGGGTATGCAAGCATATGCGCGATGGTAGGTGGCGGTGATTCAACGGTATGGGAAATGTAAATGAGCATGTAGGTGTATATGCATGTGTATGTACAGACCGATATAGATACACACACACACACACACACACATATATATATATATATATATATATATATATATATATATATAAACATATAGGTAGATATGAATAATGAACATGGTCACAATATAGGAAATCCCTGTAATAGTTAGTGCTGTTATATATCAGGATGGCCATAGGTGAGCACACCTCTGCATCCCCAACCACAGGTAGGACGCTAATAGTGGAATGAACGCTCTCCCCTTGCTAAGTCTGACTTTCAGCTAGGTACAGGGCAGTCCCAGTCCCCAGTTGGACAAGCCTAAACCCGGAAGACCATATGAACACCCTGACAATCAAACACACGTATGTGCCAAGACTATAAGTTTTGCAGGTCTGAATATCCTCGGAGTGAGTAAACATGCAGCACAAGTCCACAGCAGTAGGGAATAGGGAATGGCACATGTGTAGTAGTGCATTTTTCCCAACAGGTAAATGGATGCCTGCTGTGTAAGTGAAGTGATGAGGCATGTGTTCGGGTAACTATGCACTATGGGTATACATATAAATGAGGCAGAACACCAATAGTGTAGTGGTTAGAGCATCCGCCTAACGAAAAGGCATTCACGGTTCAAGGTCGACAATAGCACATATCATTTTCCTTGTGGAATGAATGTTGCTCTGCTGTAAAGCCAACATTTAAACATGTAAAGGTAAATGTGTGCATTGCATGGGACTATTAACCAGATCCTTTCAATCAAAGTGGTATTATCATAATGTATAAGGCACAAATAAGCACAAATAAGCGACAGTAAACATATGTAATGCACAGTAAGCATAGGCGAGTGCGCCTGTGCGGGTGTAAACAGCCCAGCAAAGGAAATGTATTTCCCTATAGGTCTGACTAGCCTGGTTTGCAAGGCTATGGTGCACATCATGGATCACTGTCACAGAGACATCAGGTACGTCCAAACCTTTGGCCCCTCCCTGTTTGGCATTGTTAAGGCCGGACCATGCCTCCTAAACCTGGTGGACTTCTTAGAGACAGTTACCAAGGCATTAGATGAGGGTAAGGAGATCCACACAGCCTACCTAGATCTCTCATAGGCTTTCAACACCATTTCTCCTTCAGGTATTATCAACATACCCATCCATTTGAACATTAACCCCTACATCATGTAATGGTTTGCAAAGTGGCTCACGGACAGAACCCACACAGTGGGAGTTGCATACCCTAATTCTGACTGTATACCAGTTACAACTGGCGTCCCCCAGGGCTCAGTCCTAGGACCCCTCATGTTCGGTATATACTTCTCTGATGTACAGACAAGCACAGGAGGGTTTTTGCTGAAAAGGTTTGCAGATGACCGAAACTAAGGGACATAATTGTTTCCCCAGCTGTTACAGACAACCTCTGGAAGGGACGCACTGAGACAGATACCTGCTGTTAATATCATGGCATCAAACTGAATGCCTAAAAGTGCATAGTCATCCCGTTTGGATATAACTAATTACCCATGGACTACCACAGAGGTGCTTGTCCCCTACATACAGAAAAGGTAATACGGGATCCGGAAACCACAGTAGATAGCAATCTCTCCTTCAATACCCATAATGACAAGGTGGTTAGAATATCCTACTCCATGGCCCCCCTAATCTCTAATGGGTTCGCATCCAGATCAGATGGGCCATTGTGACTCTACACTTGTCATATTAGACCCATTAAATGATACAACACCCCATTTGGGATATACCTTACAAGACAACTGCAACAGCTTGGAAGACCACACCAGTACCAGGATTACTGACCTCAAACAGATGACCTATGCAGCCCAATCTACGAAACTCCAGCTGTACTCAGTTGCATACTGCATATTTACAGGTGATCTCTGCTTGACATACAAGGCCCATGTACAGCCCTGTATTGCTGGATATGCTCCACTTAAACAGAAGCCTCTTAGAGCCACATGCTTTAGGGATATACAGCAAAACCACAATGATGAGTAGGATGTGCCGGATGGATAGATTCCTGACCCTGACACTCCCTATGCTTTGGAACATGATTCCAATGTACATCAGGTAGGGCCACTCATGAGCAATCTTCAAGGGGAAACCTTGACGTGTGGATGGGAGACAGACATGTACCCCAGGGATCACTGCAGTGGCTCTGCTGGACAGAGGCACAGGGAACTATTGGCTCTGTCGTTCAGAGGCACAGGGAACCAACCTATGGGGGTGGCGAAAGCCAACACACGCTAGCTAGGCTTACAGATACCCTTGGTAAGACAGCCTAGTACCTACCTTTGCACATATTACATGTCTTATGTGCATGGATAGTTAAATACCTCTTCCATTTTACTTTGCTATCATTCTGATAAACTGTCGGCTCACTAAAAGACATATGTATCCTGTTACTGTGTATTGTAAATGCCAATTGACATAACTAATGTTTTCCTAACATTACAGTAATGCTATGTAGCTTGTAATACATATCTGCCTACAATACTGTACATTACAGTGATTGGCACAATATCGCACAATGCAAATCATACTTGCTCAGTGGCCCAAACTTCCACATGTTATTCTCTGTAATACACCCATACATATGGCTACATTTACAAGATATCAACATATACTATCCCCTGTTATAGCACGTACTTGTTGGACCAGCCCTGCCACCGACATTGGCTGGTGAGGAGTATTTCTGTTCAAAGCCCTTATATAGCATCCCTTGTGGAGTATGCAGTGTTTGACTTGTGACCTACAGCAGCACACACAAATACTACAAGTGTTACTTTGTTCAATAATACATCACTACAAGATAACTGCTTCCACTATATGGATTGTGTGCACTTTAAATACTACCGAAAAGTACTACATACACAAACATACTGACTGTTCTACATACCTTATTAGTAACCAGAGGTGTCATTAACTGTTGATTCAATCCTTTTCGGTTTGTGTTTCAATGTTCTTTGTAACTTTTGCTGGTATATATGGATGGTTTGAATGTGTGATAAAACATCCTTTTCTAGTTACATATCGGTAACATGTGGTATCCTGTCCACCAATTGCTGTTCCAAAGTAGTTAATTGGATGCACATCAGCTGTGCAGCTACTCCATTAGCCGATACCATGGCAACAGTGGTGTATAAGTGAGTACTCCTTTTAGGTGTTGTCCATTTGCCTTACCTTAGAGGGAGACGGCCTAGATGTGTTATTGCAATATATTTCAACAGCTATATGGAGACACACAGAGATATATTAGTTTCATGACTCCCGTGGACTGTGTGTAATGGCTAGATAATTTAGTTCTACATGTGAGTACAGGTGTTATATTTCGGAACAGTGCTACTTATGCAGGGTTTGTTTGTACCTGATACTTCTGCAGATGTTTAAGTCTGGCAAGGATGTTTGGCCAGCTCAAGGCCGTATGGCTATGCATGAACTGCTATGTGGTGTACAGTGTGCTCACCAGACATCTTTGATTTGGTGTACAAGTGTAGCATACTGTGCTGTTACTCACTAATTGCTAACACATCCCAGTGTATGCACAACCCTCTGAAACAGGATTAGTGCCAACAAACCCTATTACATCAGCAGCTGTTCCATTGTATAACTGCAGCTATTTCACATAGGGCCATGTTAGTGTGTCTCTGACAAGGTATGTTAAGGCTTGTGTAGATGTCGTACAGTGTGTGAATGATTTGTGATGTTATTACAGTTTGTATTGTAATATGTTTGGGTGTGGGAGTGATGTTGGTGGGTGTGCTTAGCAGATGCAGGTGTGTAGGAACTGCTTTTATACATAATCGCTATGTGCATGAGGGTTCCTTCCCTATTTGAACACCTATCCTTTTGTGGACTAATACAATGGTAATTGCAGCTGATTCATTAAGGCACTGTTATGTGGTTCCTGTATAGCATGCAGGTGATGTTAGTCCTTGAATCCCTTTGGTAATACATCTGAACGTCATAACGTGTTGCTACATGATAGCTGTGTATTTCTGTCATCATAGTTGTGTTGGTGACTGACCCTCTTTGGCTAGGGTTGCCACCTTTTCATATGGCCATAGTGTGACCTTTTTGGGACACACATCTGATTTTACAGGCTGACACAAACCCACGGTCAGTACAAGGGATAGAACTTTCCTTTCTTGCCTAACTATAAGTTTATTCTTGTAGCAGTTTAGTTGCTTATCCTGTGTCCTTTAACATGTAGGTATTTTAGATACAGAAATAACTATTGTATGCAACTATTACAGCACATATGGGACATAATTATGTCCTACAGTCCCAGGACATTTGCCACATTTAATATATTTGGTCAGGACACAACCGCCCAAAGAGGGAGTGTCCCTCGCAAAGTGGGACAGGTGGTAACACTATCATTGGCTCAAGTCCATAGCACATATTTGTAATAGTGTATAGGCATATACTCTCCATATCCTTTGTTCATAACGGTTGGCAGTGGCAGAATGTGTGATTGCTATGGTCTATGTTATACACATATATGAACACTTCAACCACTGTATATGGGAGACCTATGGAATGCTGAAACCACAGTGTTCTGACGCACACAGTACCGGGACCAGACTCCCATACCCCACATTACCGACATCGACAATAACTCGCAAAAGTAACACGAACATGTAACACACACATGCACACACAGAAACACTGCTACTCAACATATCCAAACAAACCATCCTACACTATGTATGAGCAGGTGGCCAAGCCCCCCTACACCCCCCATGTAGGTGTCTGCGCCTCCCACACCATCCCCTACTTTAATATTCTACATCCTGGGTCAGGCAAGCAGACGCACAAAGCTAACCCACAACCACACATTACAGTCCCCCAAGAACACACACCATACACAGAACACACGCTCACACACACTACAGCTCTAAGAAACACACATACACACAGTAACCTACCTGAAGCGCAACACCAGAAACACTGACTAACTGTCCATTAACATCGTGAGATTACACCTCATGCATCTGGTGTTTTGGTACTGTGTTCTTTCGGACCTTAAGCCTCAGGATTATGCACGTCAGTATGTAAAGCAGTTGGTATGTGGCATGTATCCAATTTATATGTACCTCCATGGTTATGTAGATGATGTTAACCTATCTATATATCTACATATATATGTATATCCCCATATATCGACATATCTCTCTCTCTCCCTCTCTCTCTCTATATATATATATATATATATATATATATATATATATATATACACACACACATACACCTTTCATTGGGTACATGCCGGTTTGTCCTATTTCAACACATTCCTACCTTTTGTGTTTTATCCTGTCAGCATACACAACTGCCATTGGTACATCTCAGGTAGCTTAGTGGTTTGTTATTGTGATGAATGCATACATGGTTGCGTGTTCTAGTCTTGGCAGTGATATCTTATGTCTCAGAGCAGGCACTGGTAGTGCAAGGGTGATTAACACACATTTCAGCGGTTGTGTGCTCCACATGTTTATTATTCTGTGGAGAACTACCTATATATGCAAGCTGTGTTTAAGGTATACAATGTAACATGTACACATCTGTGAAGATTCCTGTCAGGGATACTCCCCATTATTTGGAACTACATCCCTGATTACATTATACAAAACCCCTCACTGAAACTCTGGGGAATCCTTGCAGAGTGGGTGGTGAATAGTAGCTACACCCCAATGATCCCGCAAGTGGCTCTGCTCCACAGAGGGAAAGTTAGTTGATCGATGGGATGGCAACAGCAGACAAGTTTTGCCTATGATTATGAGTGGCTGGCGGTTGGGCATGTACCTATCTATGTCTCTATGAACCTGTACATACAGTATGGACACATGTTGATAGCTTAGTTTACTGTTCAGGTATTGGCTTACCTTGTGCCAGTGGCGGTTGTGTGTACAATAGTTGAGGGCTACCTATGTAGGATGCACACAGTAGGCCACCTATTTATGACAATTTACAGGTGGTCGTGTGTGTGTGCCATCCATGTTTGCTGTGTGTGCAGGTGAAGGGTGTCAGTCCATGAGTGCCTACACTGTCAGTGTGTGTGCTGTACATTCCCTCTTTGCCAAGGCATGGGCATACTGGGCACCTCCGTCTGCCTACTGGGGCTAGCACAGGGTGTTCGTGGTCTGAGTCCCCCTGTGCCAGTGGGTCCCTTGGCAATGGTGGTGGGCTATGAGGGCCTTAACCATTCTATCCCTGCTGCAGCTGTTTCCGCAGGATCATATTGTGTAGCATGGCACATACTATGAAGATGTGGGCACACGTTCCTGGAGAGTACTGCAAGGCTCCACCAGATATGTCCAAGCAATGGAACCGTGATTTCAGTATCCCAAACATGCGCTCTATGATGATTCTGGTTTCTGCGTGTGCCTCATTATGGTGTTCTTGCGTGGCTGTGTGTGCATTTCTGATGGGAGTCATCATCCATGGTTCCAGTGCATAGCCAGCATCCCCCACCAGGTGGCCATATGGGATGTCCCCCCTGGCAAATACCTGATACAGCTGTGAGGCATGCCAGATGTGGGAGTTGTGATAGCTTCCAGGGCTGCCAGCACACACATCCATGATAATGCCATTGGCATTGCACATGACCTGGCAGTTGATGGAGGGGAATCCCTTGTGGTTTATGTAGCGCCTACCCTGCTCACTGGGTGGAGACTTGATGTGTATGTGCATGCAGTCTATTGCACCCAGTACCTCCGGGTAGTCTGCCACATGGTGGAAGAGATGCATATTGCTGGCCAACTCCTCCTGCGTTCGGGGGAAGTATATGTGTTCATTGGCATATGGTAACATGGCATCCAGGAAATGTTGTAGTACGCTGGATGCTGATGCCTGTGAGATCCCCATGATATCCCCAGTTGGCCTTTGGAAGGTACCTGTGGCTAGTATTCTCAAGCTTGCACATACCTTTGTGTCCACTGGGATGGGGTCCCCTCTGTTACTTCTGGCTCTGAGGCGTGACCAGCACAGCTCAACAAGTTGCTGTATGATGTCCCTGTCCACCCTGTAATGCTCTACTATCTCCAGATCATGTAGCCCCTAGTAGGTTACCCTAGATCTGAACACTCGTCTCCTCCTCTGGTGCCTGAGATGGTTGTCAGCATCATCCTCCACACCACCGTCAGTCTCCAACACATGCTGGTGAATCAAAGCTATGGTGGCCCCTAACATATACATATTAAAAGTTCCCCGTCTGTATACACCAATGGTGTAGAGTGTCTGGGAATACACAAGTGTGTGTGTGGAGCTTTCACACCTTATACTATTGTGCAATGGATGGTCTGTATACACCAATGGTGTAGAGCATCTGGGAATACACAAGTGTGTGTGTGGGGGGCTTTCACACCTTATACTATTGTGCAATGGATGATGCTGGTGTAATTTGGTGTGTTTTTGCTATTCCAGCTGCAGGGTATCTTAATTATTGGTTTTACAGCGGGTACTGCTATTGTGGGGCCTTTGTTGTTGACTTACACTTGTCTGCCATGATTCATTTATTGCCCTTTACATCTATTTTCAACCCGATTCCTCTCCCATTGTCAGGCATGCAATCCCAGGATTGTGTTGGGAAATGTGTTATGTAGCTGATCTACTGCAAGTTTGCTTTGTTCTGCTGTGACAGTTTTCTTTTCTTTGCTGTATGGCACCTCCCCTTTCCTGTTCTGCAGGTAGCTGCTAGCAGCCTTGTTAGCTGTTTTCTATGGCCCACTGTGAGTTTCTAGGTGTTAATTACTCATTTGTACTGCAATTATCATGCTGCAGCATTTCCTAATTAACTTCCCATATCCTTTCTGTTTCAGCTGTGGTGCGTGCCATGCACAGCCGCTTACCGGGTTTCGTATGCATTTTCATCCACGTTCACATAAACTTTCGGTTACCTTGTGTGCTCTCAGCTAAGCAAAGCTATGGCTACTTCCGCACCCCTATCCTGTGGCTTTGCTTAGCAACATGCAACACGGATTAGCAATGATCCAGTGTGCTTACAGCTATGGTGGCATGCCCCTCTCTTGATGTCATGTTTACCTCCAGGCCACTCCTTGGTGTTGTAATGCTACACCGTGTGGTACATCCTTATGCCGGTGTGGCATTTGCTATTCAGTATTACTTAACTCATTTGCATGGCATTGACTGCTAATTCCTAGTTACCACATGGAACACTGTCACAGACCCTTAGCAACCCTTGCGCCATGGTTGTGGTGTAGCATGCATGCCATTGACTATTATGGGGATATCATGAATTGCGTTACATTACAGTTTTATGACATCTAAATATATTTTCCTTGTGATCCCGTTTGCACACCAATGCACTGCGGTTTTACTTTGCGTTGGTGTGACCATGACATTAAATGTTATTTTTTATATGTTGTGCATGTTGTTTTATGCCATTGACTATATATTTAGCCATTGGCATATATTAACATTATAATACATAAGTTTGGTCTGCTTTCATAGCTCCATTTTTATGTTTGACAAAATGTAAACTATTTTTTTGGTTTACATTTCTACATGCTTATGCTATGCCTGCACAACTTCATGAATCGCTATGTACCTTCATTTGCATGCTACATTGCTGCACATGGGGTAATTAGCTCTGGCATACGCTGGTAGTGCATGTGGAAACAGCTCTTATTTGAATTGCTCGACGGCCATATTTGGCACTAGATCGCTGATGCTACTCCGGCGCATGGCGCAAGCTTCATGAATCCCGGGGACAGTCATTTTCTTTTTTTATACATTTTATGAGAATCAGATATCATTTCAAACACTTTCATAACTGTTTCAAATATTTTTATCAACATGTCACAGTTTTGGACATTTCTTTTAACTAGAAATTCTTTTTGAGTGTTCTGAGTGCTTCACTTTATATTCATTGAGTAAAAAATCATTTAAACAAGTTTTATTACCCTGAATTCATTTCTGACCAGTTTTGCAAGTCATTTGAGCAGTAGGGATGATCCACACTTATATAGTCATCCAACTTTAACTGAGTGCTTCATGGTCTTGACTCTGGATCCTATTCTGACACCATGTTGCTCGTCTTGTGTAGCTAGTTAAGATGAAGAGGCTCGGTGGTTCATTTATATACTTTATTACATACAAACACATCATAATTAATAGCAGCAGCATAAAGTATAAACTAACTAACTGACTGACTACTACACATACATACATGCTTATACCTCTGGGGCTCACTACAAAATGACAGTCTTGCCTGCACATGCTCAGTATTTATATATGTACTAGCTCCCTGGAAAGTTTCTTAAAGGTACATACATGCACACTCCGATCTACAGGGTGTATCTTATATATCTCTAAGCATTCCATTATTCATGGATGTGGGATGATGTCAAATACTTTTTCTTGCAATGTATCCAAGCCATACTCAGATTCTACCCCTTTTACATCTCTCTATTATGGTTTTGTTTAGAAACAGATGATCCTTCATGCCATATGAATTTCTCTTATTACCATTTTATTCTATTTCCATGATTACTTTTCCAAGATATCTATAACCTCTATCTAAAACAATTCCACGATATAATTTTTAAATTGTTGGAAAGCTGTAGTTGGCCTCCAGTTCTTATGATGGCTTGCTTGTTCAGTCTTAGGAAGGAGCAGTGTTTTTCCTATTGTTAAACAAATCACTGTCTGTTCAAGACATGCATGTAAGTAATTCTTAAGACAGAACTAAATCTTAGTAAAATATGTTAATACCTTTAGCTAGAAGTTAGGTACTACATCTGGACCCTTCACTTTTCCTGTTAGGAGCGCATCATAATTTTTGCTCAGTTTCTCTGACTGTTACATCATCCCATTTCATATCATCCACATAGCTTTGTTATCCACTCAACATCTTTGTTATGTTCAACATAGTCTTTATAAATTATTCTACAAAATGTGTCTATTTGTTGTTTGTTTTTCATGGTGCTTCTATTCCTTTTGCCTTGTTTCCAAATTCTGTAGAAAACCATTTTGGGTAATCAATTAATTGCTTATTTTGTACTTTTCCTTTACATTTATCTACAGACCTTCTAAGTTTTTTTTTTGCCTTTACTTATTTTTTTTAGTTCAGCATTGCAAACAGTGTATGATAAATCCTGTTTTTTGATATTGTACTTTATTTTTAACATGTACATTTTAAAGAGGATTCTTGATAATCTTTTTCCTTTCCTGCATTAGATGCTTTATATTATTCTCTATCTGATGCTTCCATGGTGGCATTTGGCATGTTTCCTTCTTTTCCTTTGTTAGTCTACATTGTTACTAAGACTATCTATTATTAGTTTAGCTATGCAATGGTGTATCCTATTTTTATGTTATTTCACATAAACATTGCTTACTAGTCCTTATTACTACATTCCCCTGATTTATCAGTCTTCTATTATTTTGGGTCTTATTTACTTACATCTCATTCCAAGCCAAATTAGTATTACTTCCTCTTTAGTATGCTCTTATGCTTCCCATCATTCAACATAATATCTCATTTGATATGTACGTATCAAAATTAATCACTCAGCTTGAGAGACCCTAAAAGTTAATAAACAAAGAATGTCACAAGACTCCAGTCATTTGGCTGGCAACTGCCTGTATTTTGCTTCCTACAGACTCTTCCACAATGATCTATGTTAAACACTTGGCCATGAAAGACCTAACCCTCCCAAACATACCATTTCATCGCAGAGCCAATGATTCCCCAAACATATGTATAGAAGACATTAATATCTACCAAATATTGATAGTGTGCATTAGCAAAACAGGTTTTTATCCCAGCATATTCCCACTTATGGAATGCATATGCATATTAAGCAAGGCATTATCATAGCTATATTTAGTGTTAACCTGAAGAACTGGATGAACATTCACAAATTCTTCCTGAGACTATCTTTTGTGATGTTCCTTGAGGCAGGAGTAAATTCTTGATATTGGGTGTTCACACTCTGCTGTAAATGGTCTGCATACTGATTGCCTAATACCAGCTTCTGAACCCAAATACCTGTAAAGCAATTTGTCCTAAAATGACCCTTGTTCATCTCTGATGTTTAGATAAAATATTTGCCATTGAATCAGCTGATCCTTTCCAGAATAACAACTGGAGAATCCTAAATGGATGTTTTGATGGCATCTTTAGTGAGAAAGTTTGTTAAGAATAATGTTATACTAGGCAATGTCAAATGCCTTGGAAAGGTTTAGGAATATAAAAGTGATACAGAAACACTTGCCAAAGGTGTTATCAACACATTAGTGTGTAGCAGTTTTATGGGCATGTTTATATTGCATAGGTAATATTTTTTCCATGGAGATAGTTTTTTTTCCCTCCTAAGCAGATATTCTTCAGTACATCTAAGTAACCCTAGCCTTTGTTGGGTCTTCCTATACTTGTTTATATTCCCTCGACTCAATTAAGCAAAGTTGTGGCTGAGAAGGAGCTTAAGGCATTGTAGAACTATCTGTGTTGCTTGCTGCCACAGAAACACTTTCTGTAATGGCATAACTTTGGCCCCATCTCTCCTGTGATCTTCAGTGTGTCCAAGGTGTGGGCATGTAATGAGGACATGTTGGTATATCACCTCCACCTCCATGGTAGCTCACTCAGTGTTCACTTCCTTCTACTCCTTGGCCCATGCCCCCCAGGCTGCATACCTGGCCTCCACTAGGGACTATAAGTGGAGAATGCTGCTACAATTAATACCATTGGAAATGACACATCCATCCCTTTCTGTCAGCAGCTCAGACAACTATCTTGCTAATTGAAACAGGTTTGCCTGGGCTTTAGTTAGGGCTTTATCCCTCTGTGCCATGCCTTTGTGCTAATTTCCTGGTCTGTCCAGCAGTGATACAGAGATGATTCCTGTAAAACCTACCATCTCCCATCCACACTCAACAAGATTCTCTTTCAGAGTCAGTGAGGGGCCTCTGGCCTCACATGGACTGGGATTCTGTTAGATAGTGTAGGAGAGGGAGGGTGATGAATCTGTCCCTGTCCACGCGTCTATTTTATATCCATTTTGAGGTTAAGTCTCTCTTCTCTGTCTCTGGGTCTGGTGGATTTGGAGTTTTTTAGTTGGAGCATGTCCATGGCATGGCCTTGCAGGCATGGCACAGTAGGCACAGGAGCAGATCCTCTGAATGCAGGCGGAGCTGCTGCTGAGAGTGGAGTTTCTTCAGTCGGGCATGCATCCCCCATTATGTTTTTGTGAGGAACTTTTTTTCTTTTTTGACTTTGCTTTCTTCTTTAACACTGCAGGTGTGTGTGGTAGGTACACTAATCATGCGTTGTATAAGTGAAGTACATTAAGTATCACGAGTGAGGTCCAATCTGGGGGTACAATGACCTGATGAGATCCTCATGATCAGGGTGGGCAATGTAGGTGTGCTTCTAAACCATGGTGTCAAAGTGAGTTACTGTCAACTTGGGTCCCCAGGTCCATTTTTCTTAATCCTTCCCTGGTCCCTGATAACTTCTTCTGTGTTTAATGGCCTATAATTTAATATAAGTTCTTTTCCTTTAGGGTATGACTTTACATTTTGGCCATGGCTAGCATTCTATGAGACCTTTCTGGAGGATGTCTGTGTCTGAGGGGAGTCATTTCCTGGAGTGTCTTTGTGGTCTAAGTGTCTGTGTCCATCTGGGTCCCCAATGTCTTTATTTATGAGTTCCATTATGATCCTCCTCATAGCTTTGCAGACAGACAAGGCTACTAAGCTTATTGGCGGTAATTTCAAGGGTCGCCAGCACCCACGCCTTTGTGGGAGACCACAGTTGCCGTATGTATGCCATTCTTTGGATAGTACCTGTAGTAGTAATTAGATTAAACAGCAGCCTTATGTGTGGGTTTAGTTCCTCATTCATTAGCACACATCCAGCACACATCCGGACACCGGTCCGGTCCCATGATGCTTTGTTTTTTGCTTTAGAGAGCAGCTCTCATCTGGCATCTTGAGATGTTTGGGAGGCTGGGTGGGATAGATATTTCATATTTCTAATTTGGGGGAGAAATTGCAACCAACCTGCGTGCAACCCAGTATGTTAACAATGTCTGGTTCAGTGAAGGTTTCAGTCACAGCACAAACATCATGTTCTCCATACTGAGGAGGGCTTGAGGGGCATCATCTTGAGGTTTAGACTTGGCATTGAGCAGCAACTTCCTTAGTTTTTTTTTTTTTTTTGTTTCTAGGTGGTAGGTTTATTTGCCTTGAGCCTGCTAAAAAAGGGCACTATGGGGGTGGTGTAAGAGCCAATATCCTGAAGCCCAGGGTGAGGTGTGCAAGCCGCCTGTCAAAGCAAGCATTGTCTTGTCGTGGCCATCAGAGGCAGAGAGACACAGACAGTCCCTTTAGAATGATTAAAGAAATTAAGCCAATTATTAAAATTGTTTTTTTTGTCTCTGTATTGTGGCATCATTCTGGGGGTAGGATACTGCTCAGCAGGGTCAGGGTCACGGGTCAGGGCTACATAATCTCTCTTCATGTGTGTCTCTTTCTCTCGCCTCAGTCTCATTTAGTCCAGGCGCTCAGATAAGGTATGAGTTAGCTATGTGCATTTGTTTTTGTTTTGTTAATGATGATAGAAAATGCCTGGATAGATGCCACCTAGATGATAGTTTTTGACTTTTCTAATGTCCCTTAATTTTTATAGTGGCATAGTTTGGACAGTTCCCATATATTTACTTTATTTATTTATTTTATTTTACATTTGTTAACTGGGAATGTCTAACTGAACCAAGGCCCTTTTTCAGCAGAGGCCCGGGGAGAAAAGCTCCAGTACATACAAGTATAACATTAAGTACATTAGTATAGATTTTATACAAGTTGAATACAGCTAAATCTTATATGGATAACAATTGGTTCTACATATATTAGTTAAGCAGAAAGGAATATAAAGTACAAAAATCAGGTGTTTTTTTTTTTTTTTTATCAAATCAGACCAGTAGTTATGTGAGTATTACAGAGAGAAGTACATAGAATGAGGAAAAGTTGAGAATGGAAAGTTTTCAAGGAGGGTTTGAGCATTGGCAGATCATTTCTTATTGAAATATTCATTTAGTGTTAGTTTAAACTATTTGGGATGTGCCTGTGTTCGAATCTCGAGGGGAGGTTTGTTCCATTCAGTAGAGGGGTGGTAGCTATATACATTTTGTCCTGCTTTAGATTTGGGCTTGTAGATTTTTAGAAGGTCTTGGGAAGAGCTGCAGAGGCTTTTTGTAGGAGCATAATGGGAGATAATAGAGTGTAAGGCTGGACAGAAAGATGGCTGATATAGGATTGAGTGTATGGTTTGGAGCTGAGAGAGAAGGAGGAGTTGGGGCATTTCAAGTCAGTTTAAGTATCTTAGTGAGAAGCAGGAGTTGGGGCATTTCAAGCCAGTTTAAGTATCTTAGTGAGAGATAATTCCTTCATGGATACATCTGTTTATAAGCATGATATAGGTTCATAGGTTGATACTAGGCTATCGGACCTAGGGCCTATACAAGTCTAGCCATAACAATTCCCTAGCTATTTCTTCCCACACTATTTATTTCCCTGGACCCCTGTCTAGCAGGGCGACTGATGTGATCTGATATGATGTGATATCAGGAAAAGAAATATGATTAGCAATTTGCCTGAATAAGTAAGGGAAGTACTTACCCACTAACGGTGAGCCATGCTGCTTCTTTATTCAGCATCCAATGAACAGTTTTTGCACTAGTTTATTTTAGGGTAGTATCATAATTTGAAATGTTTCTTTGCTTTGTTTGGCAAGGCAGATAGAGTCAGTGACAGTTACAAAAATATTGTTTAAATTTGGTGTATCTGTGAAATATTTGGTATCTGAGTTAACAATACATTGGGAACCTCATGGGGAGTGGGGATCAAGTGAACTTGTTTTAGTAATCCAGGCTGACCTGCAGTGCAAATACTTGGGACAACTATAATTAAGTAGCACTGATTTCTCTAATCAGGTAGAATGAACTTCAGTTAATGTACAGTAAATAACATAAATACCCACTCATATGAAATGCAATATGCACGTTAACTGCTCATATTATGAATGGATGCATTATCTATAAATACTGTAAATAACACCCTAAAATGTTATCAGTTTTTATATATGCTCATTTAAATATGTAGTGGCAATTTGTTAATTTAATTAATGCCAATGAAATGGAAAGTTGAAATTCACTCACAATAGTATACTGTGTTGTAATGCTTGGAGCACCCTCATTAAGCTGAACAAATTGTGAGGTTATATCCTGGTTCAGGGCTGCTGCTATAGCAGTCCTGAGCCAGGATCACTACTTGGGGGCATACTTAATATTTGTTAAGCACCACATAGGTACTGTTAATCTAGAGTCTGCCCTAAATGCATTCAGTGCTGACCAGTAAACAGCAGCAGCAGCAGGGCCTGAAATGGCTTTTTTTCAACTCCTGTTTCTGTATGTCCTATAAAAAGTATTTTGAATTGAATTGCTTCCCTTACACAAGGAATACATAAGATGGCAACCACTCTCCTACTGCTTTACTGGCTTTCAAAACCAGAGCAAAACATTGCATTTTTTTTTAATTTTACTTTTAACTAAATTGTAGGACTTGGAAAAGATAAAGCTCCATGCATTATAAAGAATTCTGAACAGGTCAATGGATCGTAAACTTGTATTATGTGTTCTCCACATGGATGTCATAGATGAGCTTTTCTCTCAAGGCGAATTTCTTAGCATCAATGCCTTGAAAACTTAATGAAGAGATTATGATCACCAATTCACTCATAATCCTTTCTGTTGAGTAGTTTAAAAAATAGGCTAAATAACAAGACATGCAACAGAATAATGTCTTTGTATACACTAAGCCATAGGACATGTTATAAAATCTGACAATGATTTGCAATAGTGGCTCATCCTGTGGCTGAACAGAATCTTTAAATTGACTTATTATCCATGACAGACATATATATGGCTGTCTGTCATGTCGTCAAATATTCAGGTGGTTGAAGAGATACAATGACTCGTAAAATAAATCAAATATGAAGTCTGACAGTCTTTGCATATGTGATATTGCTGTAGAGCAGGAATTGGGAATTTGCCCTTTCCCACTGTATTGTGATTACAGAGTTGGCATATATACATAAGAAATGGTCTGGTAGGCTCAGTGAGGTTTGCCACTATGGTAAAAAATCTTCTGAAGTATTTTAACATTTTTGTTTTGAGTGGTTGGGTTTTATTGACATTTATGCAATTACTGTGTATTCCACCACTTGTCATTTCACCCATGACATACAGTCCTTTATTTGTGTATTTATCTATCTATAAGAATACATGCATATATGTATGTAATCCCAGTGAGACCTTTGATTTACAAGTCTACAAAAATAAGCATGTTACCCCAAATTAAAAAAAAAAAAAAAAAAAATATATATATATATATATATATATATATATATATATATGGAATTATAAACTCCAATTAATTTCTCAATACCTTTTTAGTCTCTCACAACCTTAAAAATTAGCAGTCTGTATTTAAAGGTTCATGACTGCAAGCATCAATCAGGCCTTAATATTAAATTTGTAGTGTTATTTCCAAAGATAAAATTTCCACAAATTGTCCTGACTAGGCTGATTAGGTTCAAAGGTTGGTATTAGGCTATTAGCCCTAGGGCCTATACAAGCCTAGCCATAACAATTCCCTGGATATTTCTTCCCACAGTATTTACTTCTCTGGACCCCTGTCTAGCAGGGTGACTGACATGATCCCCGGGGTGAATTTCCTATCTCCCATCCAATCATCAAGGTTCCTTTTGAAGAGAACCAATGAGGCACTCTGCTTGACATGTATAGGCAGTCTATTCCAGAATATGGGGAGTCTCTGGGTCAGGAACCTATCCCTCCAGCATGTTTTGTTCGTTGTGATGACAAGGTTTAGATCTCTGGAGCGTGTGGCTCTGAGGGATTGGAATTTCTTTAAGTGGAGCATGTCCAACAGCTTAGGGTTTGATATGGCCTTGTATGATAAGCAGAGATCGCTTTTGAGTAGACGATATGCCACAGAGTATAGCTGGAGTTTTTTTAGACGGTCAGCATATGGCATCTGCTTTAGGCCTGTGATTCTTTTAGTGAGGTATTTCTGTGGCCTTTCCAGCTGTTGCAGATGTCTTGTGAGGTACATACCAAATGGGGCATTATACTCTATAATGGGTCTAATGAGGAATGAGTACAGTGGGACAATGACCTCCTTCTTTCTGGATGAAAAGCCCTTAGTGATGAGGTGTGCCACATAGAAGGATTTCCTGACTGTTGTGGCGATGTGGTATCGAAAGTGAGACCACTGTCCACCTGTGTCCCTAAGTCTCTCATCACACTTTCGATGTTTAGTGTACTGCCACCTATGTGGTAATTCATGGGTACATGTTTTTTTCCAAAGGGGATAACTATACATTTCTTGGCATTAAGCTTGAGCCCATGGCAATGGCACCAGGCATCTGTTTCTGTAAGGCCCTTTTGTAGAATATCCACATCATTTGGGGATTCAGTAATGGCTCCCAGTTTGAAGTCATCTGCGAACTTTGTTAGCCAGATTCAATTAGTGTTGGCCTGTACTTCAGATAAGTAGATGCCAAACAAGAGTAGTCCCAGGACTGAACCCTGAGGTACTCCACTTGTCACTTGTCTGGAGCTGGATTTGGATTTGGCTACTTTTTCAGTCTGGGTTCTGTCAGTAAGCCAGTTGGCAACCCATTGAGTGACGTAGGGATTTATGCCTGGCTTAGTAAGTTTATCTATGATTCCAGAGTGGGGGATGGTGTGGAAGGCCTTGTTGAGGTCCAGATAGGCTGTGTGGACCGCCTTACCCTCGTCCACAGCTCTGGAGACTGATTCGAAGAAGTCAATCAGATTCAGGAGACAAGATCGGCCCTTCACAAACCCAAACTGGGTGGGCTCCAGTGTTTGAAGGGTGCCAATGTCGTTGTTTATAAGTTCCATGATAATGTGTTCCATGCCCTTGCAGATCAGGCTTGTCAGACTGATGGGACGGTAGTTCCCGGGATCCAAGGTGGATTCCCCCCTTGTGGAGTGGGATAACTTTAGCTGTGCGCCACTCAGTGGGCATGAAACCTGAGGCGAGGCTATGAGTAAACATGACACTTAGGTGGGGTGCCAGTTCATTTTGTAGTTCATGTAGTACACAGCCTGGGATGTCATCTTGTCCCATGGATGCTGTATTCTTAGCTTTGGAGAGTGCGGTTTCTACCTCTGTGGCCGTGATTACCTGAATTTGGCAATCTTTTGCATCCAAATCTCCAGAATCTTCCGCTTTGTTGCTCTTCAAATGAGCAACTGACTTCCTGAGTTTGATGTCGCAGGCTACTCTCTTTTATGTAGTAATGATCAAATGACGCCTCATTACTAGATAGCTCATGCAGAGTGTTGCTTAGCTACCTGTATGAATCTTCCTAAAATATACACTAAAACACACGTTTTAAAGATGTATTACCAATTATCTAGGCCCAATATACTAATGTGTGTGTGTGTGTGTGTGTGTGTGTGTGTGTGTGTGTGTGTGTGTGTGTGTGTGTGTGTGTATATATATATATATATATATATTTTTTTTTTTTTTGTTTGTTTTTGTTTTTTTGTTTTCTAGAGAACATTTTCTGATACCTCATGCTTAAAAGTGAAAACTACAATGTATTGAAACTACAGCTAAAGGAATTCATTTTGGAGACACAGCAGGATAAGAAGACCTGCAGAGCTTAACTTTTCCATGCCACTGTGAAGAGACAAAAGATATCAAATAAGTGGGAGGCATTGGCTTTTGGAGAAGTATGATTACTTATATTTTTTACTTATCTCTTGAGTCAAGGTTATATGGTTTGATTGTAAGAGCCTGGACCTGTAGGCACATTAACCTTCTAAGTCAAAAGGACAGAATCTCTCATGGATCATAAGGACAAAATCTCAATTCAACTTAAAAAGATTTTTTAAGTATAGTTATAGAAAGAGAGAGAGAGAGAGAGAGAGAAAGGGTCAGCCAGCAGTCAAACAGATAGACAGAAGGATGTGTATGAAATTAAATATCTTGTACAGTAAGTGAAGAGAGCAAATTATGATGGGTCATAAAATTCATTTACTAATCCATTTTTAGACAATAAAAGACCCAAATATATGTCATGTAGCCATTTATCTCATTTTTTTTTCACTGTTTACTATCCATTTTACTGGGATGGTGAAATATTTATTTAATTTATTTATTTAACGTTTGTTTAGTGGGAAAGTCCAACTGGAAAAGAGCCCATTTTCAGCAGAGGCCCAAGGGAGAAAAACTCCAGATGCATGTCTTTGGAATGTGGGAGGAAAACAGAGCACTGGGAGGAAACCCACACGAAGGCAGGGAAAACATGCAGACTCCACACAGAAGGTACTCCAGCTGAGAATCAAACAAGAGATCCTCTTGCTTTGAGGTGACAATGCAAAATCTTGCACCACTACACCTATTTTCTTTTGGACCCGTGATTTATGTAGGATATACATTCTTTTTTATGAATGAGCTGTCTTGTGAGTGGTTTATATCTGAAGTTCTGAAGTCCTTTTACTCTTTTTAATAATGTTGTAATTTTGTGATAGTGTTTTAGTAATGCAGCAACAGTAATGCTAAGATGTGTTAAAATATAAAAAAAAAAACAGAAAAAAGAAAAAAAAAAGATCTGTTAATATATATATATATATATATATATATATATATATATATATATATATACACACACACACACACACACACACACACACACACACACACACACACACACACACACACACACACACACACACACACACATATATGGGTCCCGTTTAGGTGATCGAAGTTTCAAAACTTTAAATTTCATATGGCTGACACCATATGATCAAAGTTTTAATACTTCAAACACCTAAACGGAGATTTTCATACAGTGCGGAATGGGAATTGTCCCTTTTCCTTGCTGGAGTGCGATCTCAATGTTGATATATTTAAATAGTGGGGGGTATGGGGGTTACAGGGTGGCTTGCCCCCTGCTTAAATGTGTAGTAATTTCTTTTTGTTTTGTTATTTTTTTTTTTTTAAGATTCAAGTTTTGAAATTTTGATCATTCAATAGGTACCTATATATATATATATATATATATATATATATATATATATATATATATATATATATATATATATATATATATATATATATATATACTTTTACGTTCTAGATAGTATAATGTTATTTTAGATTTCATATTTTGGTTGAGTTGCCAATAATGTCATTTTCTGATTGACTATGGAGATATTTTTTATTTGTTTTTTTAAGTTTAATTCTTCTCATTCTGAATTCTGTATCTTTCAATTCTGGAGTTGATTTATGAGGACATACTTGTTTTGTGAGTTTTGTGTTTACATATTGTATATGCAGTATGCATTTTTTTTCTAAGACTGTGTAGGATTGTATAATCCAAATTATTTAAAATGAGAAAATGATGATAGATACTTAATGACACACCAAGAATGTTGCTAAAATGTTTGCATTCACTCTTAGATAAGCACATTTTATTTGTTTTTATTTTGTCTTTGCATAGACCACTATAACACTGCAGTTGCATAAATATGCCTAGTACTTGTAGTTTATCCTGACATAAGCATAGTCCACAATGTTCCAGTAACATATCAAGACTCTTATCATATTCACTGATGGTTAAAACAGATGGTTAAAACAAGAGAAACATAAAAGAGCAGACAGTTTAAAGGGTAGTAGATTGAGTGCAATTCATTTCTCTATGTGTATGAATTGTTCTGCATGTTCCTGCAGTGTAGCCTTACCACAGTATTAAACACTGTACCCAGATATCTTCCTGATCGCTGGGGAGTTATAGTCTGAAATGGTATGATGAGTTTTTCAAATATGTATGACTCCCTTCATTTAACAGGTACACAGTGATATTCTGCAGTTTGCTCTACATCCTCACCTTAACACAAATATACTCAATTATCCAGGAATCATGCAAGGTTTGAATGGTTTTATTAGCAGTATGTTTTTTTACAATGAATAATTATGTTGAAACTCAGTGCTTTGTTTTCAGCTGTTACTGACAATCAAATACATCTTTTCACAGTCACAGCTAGGGCAGGGCAAAGGAGGCAGCTGCCCAGGGGTGCAAGCCAATAGGGAGCAATACTGACAGGTGCCAATGGTGCAGGTGTGCAGCACCTGCATTGTTTTCATAAACAAATGCTGATACTGCATTTGCCCCCACAGGTGAAGCACTTAATGTGTAGTGATTTAACTGTAGCAAGTTGCCTTTCACATTTGTAGCAAGCATCTTGCTACAGAAGAGTTTTCTTTAACAAAATGCTATCAATAAATGAATAATTGGATAACTAATGGTTCATAGGATCATAGGTTTACAATAGACTAATGACCATTGAGACTTTTATAAGCCTAGCCATGCAACCCAAATGTATCAAATGCATTATTGTGCCTTAGAGTTTAAGGGGTATATGTTAGTTAGATCATGATTTAACAGCTGCCTCTTGCCATTAGAGACATAGGTGCCACACTGGGTAGAGGTGAATTTCTGACTTCCCATTCACTGGTCCAAGTTGCATTTGAATAGGGTTAGTGAAGGTTTCTGCTTCATATGACTGGGCAGCCTATGCCAGACAATGGGGATTCTCTGAGATGCATACCTGTCCCTCCACCAGGTCCTATTAAATTCACAAAAAAAGTTTAAATCGTTAGATCTAGTAGTTCCGGTCCTATTCATTTTGTGCAAAACATCCATAAGAGTGGGATCCAAGGATGCCTTCTATGGCAGGAATAAATTGCCTCTCAACAGTGTATAGCAAACAGAGTATAGAGTTAGAGCTTTGAGGCAATTTGCACAGGACATTATATTTCTGCCCTGTTTGCTTTTTGTGAGGAACCTCTTAGGATGTTCTGGTTGTTGCATGTGTCTGGACAGGTGCATACTGGGTTGTACATTATACTCAGTGATGAGCCTTATAAAGACTGAAAACAGTGGCACGATGACTTCCCTGCACCTAGATGCCATGCCCTTTCTTATAAGTTAGGTGATACAGAATGATTTTCTTCCTACATTAGACACAAATTAGGTGAAAGCCAGGTTACTGTCTACATTAGTCCCCAAATACTTGAGTACTTTGTCTACTTTAAGGGTGTTTTATTGATGAGGTGTTTCCCTGGAGGGCCACCTTCTCAAAGGGTACAATTATGCATTTCTTGGCACTGAGTTTTAAGCAGTGGCTTTGGCACCAGTCATTTGTCTATTAGTCTTTCCCGTAAGATGTTAGTATCTTGGGGGTTTCAATGATTATGCCTAGCTTGACGTCATCTTTAAATCTGGCAAGCCATAGGCCCTTGAGATTGACTTTGATGTCTAACAATGAGATGCCAAAAATGAATGGATCCAGCACAGATCCCTGTGGGAATTCATTGGTGACTGGCCTCTTTGTGGCTTTTGTCACTCCAGTCCTGATTTCCTGAGCCCTGTCAGTGAGCCAGCAAGTATCCTGTAAGTTATATAGAAGTTTATACCTAATTTGATGAATTTATTTAGAATGCCCGAATGCAGTATTGTTTCAAATACCTTACCTAGGTCAAGGTAGGCAGTATGCACCATTTTGCCCTCATCCATTAAATTGGTGACCTTATCAAAGAAGTCCACCAGGTTCAGCAGGCAAGACTTGTTTTCAGTGAAACCAAACTGGGCCAAGTTGAGTTTCTGAAGGTTTCCTATATCACTGTTAATCATTTGAATGATAATTCTTCCCATGGCTTTGCAAATGAGACTTATCAGACTAATGGGTCTGTAGTTCCCTGGATCCATTGATGGTACACCCTTGTGCAGAGGGGATGACCATTATAATCTTCCATTTACATGACATGAAACCTGTAAAGATTTTTGTAAATTAAAGGCAAATGCCACAGTTAAAACAGTAAGCTTAAATGCTTATACCAATGCAAGCAAGTGGTAAACTCAAAATTAAATAAATTATGGTAGTGAACTAAAATAAACAAGAATAAACATAAGCATGGGTATTTATTAATAAGACCAATAATAACTAGCATACAAGGTTAAAAACTGTTTTAACTGTGGCATTTGCCTTTAATTTAGTAACAGGTTGGATGAGTCAAACCTGTAAAGATGGTATGGCTTAAAAGTTACTCCAGTGGCAGTGATAGGTCATATTATCAAAGCCCAGTAAAACTGTAGTCTTGGCCTTAGAGACCACATAGAAGACCTTCTCCTTACTGACAGCTGGATGGGGTTATGTTAAATGGTATGTCTGGGGGAGTCAGAAGGAGCTGAAATTGTAGTTGAATTTATCAGCCAGAAGATTTGTTATATTTCCTGGTTCCTTGAACATGGCTCCATTTATCATCAGTTCAGCATACTGTTGTGTGCTGCCTTTGAGGTTTTGGACAAAGCTAAAGAAGGCCTTCATACCTCTCAACTGTCAAGTTTTTCTAGAATATTACATTTTATGTATATTTTTAGGCTGTTATTCACATCTGTGATTTTCTTGCAAAACACTGAGGACTGAAGCCAGTAAGTAATGAAATACATTTGAGTTTCGGACTTTGTATCCCTCCAAAAATTGATGCTAATGGAAAACCTATTATTCTAACCAGTTTATAAGTTTATAAGAGTAGAATTTAAATTTTGTACCTAATTCTGGGCCTTTGTCTCCATTAGTTTTAGTTTTGTCCATATCTCTTGTTCTTAGAGTTTTGAGGTATAAAGGCCTTATGGCTGTTCTTGGCTTGGCCACTATCTTTAACTCGACATTTGCTTTGTTGGATTTAATTAGCCCTCTTGGTTGTGTATTCAGTTTGTCTTGAGAGTTTTTATCTTTTTGGTGTTATACTTCCTAACTTCAGCTATGACTTTTCTTTTTCTTTTTTTTTCTTTTTATGCCTCACTTAATCTTATGCACTGATGCTCAAAATGTATGTGCTGTAATGCCAACAGATGCACAAAGTGCGGCTGCTGGTGTGTGTGTGTGTGTGTGTGTGTGTGTGTGTGTGTGTGTGTGTGTGTGTGTGTGTGTGTGTGTGTGTGTGTGCGCACCTATGTGTGTTTGGCCCTTTACTCTCATTTGCACTCTTTAGCATAGTGTGCATTATCACTTTTGTTGCATGCAGTGCTGTTTAGATATGTGTCCTAATCTTCACCACTATTATCTCCCAATGTATAATGTATTATATAATAATAGTATAAATCAAACAGCTCTGCTGTGTGTCTTGTAATCCACAGCCATAAGTCCACCACAACCATGTGCTACTTTTTGAAGTGTGCACCCTACCTCCAAATGCTACTGCCACTCTCCAGACAACCTGTCTGGTATATTGCTGCAAAGGACACCACGCTGCCTTTCCCCTTATGTATGACTTAAATTCTGAATCTATGTACTGGTGTCACTTACAACACATTGTACTGTTATACAATCAATTTTGCATATTGCTGTACTGTTATACAATCAATGAACCATATTGCATCTGTGATGTGCACTATTCATGGTAGTGTTTGGTATACCCCATGCAGTGAAATGATAGGCATATGATACGTGGACAGTGTATATCTGAGAATGATGTATATTAGCTCATTGTGCAAACAGTCTTTGCATGATGTCTTACATGCATTATACAATGCAATTCTCCAAGGCCAGAACATACTTTTTATGTGCTAAATCCCCATTTTTCCACTACTGTGTGTGTGTGTGTGTGTGTGTGTGTGTGTGTGTGTGTGTGCGTGTGTGCGTGTGTGCGTGTGTGCGTGTGTGCGTGTGTCTGTTGTGCTATAGTGGTTAATGAATGCCTGGGATGAAGGAAGCCAAGATCTCTTACAGAGAGTAAAAGTGAGAGAGAGAGACAGAGAAAGACACAAGGAGGGCGAGGAATGTTGTACTTTTAAGGTAATTGATAGGAAGCAGCCACATATATTTGAGTTACCATCCTCAAAGTGAAAAAAAAATTCTGGATCTTCGAAATGTATAAAGGATTACAAGTAAGGGTTCATGGAGATTAAAAGAGAAGCAGGCTAGTGCCTAACAAGGAAGGAAGGGCAGGGAGAGAGAGAACAAGCGAGAGAGAGAGAGAGAATCTAACAGGTAGTTGGAACGAGTAACAGATAATCTGTAAAACAAGTATTAGATTTTGGCACCATGGAGTTTCTCAAGGTGTTCAAACTCTCTTCTGAATCAGAACTTTTAACCTGTAACCTAAGCATAAAGCTCTATTTCCTGATTAGATTTTTGAAAATTTCAAGTTACAAAAACTGTTACTATTAAATGTGAGCAGATGCAAAGCTTGGAAAATAAGAAAGCAGACTCTTTAAACTATTAAAGTAAGAGCAGTAAACTTTTGTAAGAGAAAGAATTTTTTCATTTTATTTAAAAAAAAATCTTCTTCTTCTTCTTGTTTCAGCTTTTCCCGGTTAGGGGTCGCCATGGCGGATCACCTGCCCGCTCATGATTGGCAGTGGAGTTTTACGGTGTCGAGTTGCCAGCCCAGTGCCCAACCTTCCACAGAAGGCACACACACTCACACCTAGGGCCAATTTAAAGTGTCCAATCCACCTACAGCATGTCTTTGGGATGTGGGAGGTAACAGGAGCACCCAGAGGAAACCCACGCAACCACAGGGAGGACATGCAGACTCCACACAGAAGGCACCCCAGCCAAAGATTGAACCGGAGAACCTCTTGCTGTGAGGTGCATTTTATTTTAAAAAATATATAGCTTACAAATTGTTCTTGAAAGTCCATCCCCGGGATTCAATAAAGGGATTTATCAGTGCCAGAATAGTGCAGCAGCTTCTGCACGGAATATGGCTGCCGAGCGATTCAGTAAACAAGGCTGGGGGCATGCATGAACCTGCTAGCACTATTCTGGCATGGACACCACTGAATAATGCTAATTACCTCATTTGCTGATAAAAACCGTGCAAGTGAGGTGAATTAGCAATTCAGTGTGCGGGTAGGCATTTGTGCCAAAACAGTGTGCATTGCAGAAATATATTGGTTACTAACCATGTAAATGTCTGCAAAAATCAAAACGGGGGCATGACAGCTCAAAGTAAAGTATGTATTATAATCATTAGGCATGCCAATGGCCAAAAATGTGGCCATTGGCATGGAAAAGAGTTGCAAAATTATAAAAATCAAAGTTTATTTTTTGGGCCAATTGCAGACGTTTAAACATAGTGCAGCAGCGTGCAAATGAGATTTTGCTGAAAATAAAAAAAATGCGAAGGCAATTTGAAGTTAAATCTGCTTTTTGCCATTATAGTGGGTAGCATGCAGAATGAAAACAATAACAGGTAACACTGGTTGCTAAGGGAAAAGGCTCTGGTGTAATGGTGTAACAAGGGACTAAGGCAGTGGGGTATGCAAATGAGCAAAATTTACTGAATCACAAAATGGGAGACAATTGTCTGCCTCCATCTAACCATGTAGGAGCTATAAGACAGTGGTGTTAGCAGGAAAAGCAGCTGACATGAAAAGGGGGTTTGTCAAGCTTGGTGTAAGCACATTGGAGCTCAACTCCTTCCATTTGAGCTTAACTAAGCACAGCTAAGCAAGAGGGTGTGTCTGAGGCTGTATTTACTTATTCCTTGAAATGAAGAGCATGTACGTGTCCAGGGGAGGGCCATTTCTGCTTAAAAGTGTTTACTTTAGCTGAATGAGTTTGCACAGCATGCACTGGGTTTTAAACAAAACAAAAAAAACAGAAATAGCAGAACTGTTTACATTTGGGCAGCGAGTTTGCGTGGCGCGCCTCAGGGCTTAAAAGGGGCGGAAATGGGAAGGGGAAAAAAAAGAGAAATAGCAGAATAAAAGCAATCAAGTACAAATAGCATAGCTGGCAGGTGGAATGCATCATAGTCTGCCAATCATACATGCAGCATCTGCAGCACAGCAGTATAAACTGTGCAAACACCTTTCAGTCTGTTTTTTCCCACAAACTCTGCATCAATGGTGTACACACTCAGGGAAAAATTAACCAACAAAATGTTAGGTGCTGCTTTCACTTTGATACATCAGTATGTGATAGAGGCTGAAGGCAGTGAGGAGAATAATGCTGACAACTGCCCCAGACTAAGGAGGAGGAGAAGAGTGTTCAGACCTAGGGTAACCTACCAGGGGCTACATGATCTGGAGATAGTAGAGTGCTACTGAGTGGACAGAGACATACTTCAGCATCTCATTGAGCTGTGCTGACCTCACCTCAAACCCAGAGACAACAGAGGGAAACCCATCCCAGTGGACACCAAAGTATGTTTAGCGTTAAGAATACTAGCTACAGGTACTTTCCAAAAACCTACTGGGGACATCATGGGGGTCTCACAGGCATCTGCATCCAGGGTAATCCACCAGTTCCTGGATGCTATGCTTCCACATGCTGGTGAGCACATTTACTTCCCCAGCACCCGTGAGGAGAGGACCAGCAATACGCACCTCTTCTACCATGTGGCAGACCAACCAAAGGTACTGGGTGCCATAGACTGCACGCACATCCACATCAAAACACCACCTGGTGAACAGGGTATGGCCTACCTAAACTGCAAGGGCTTTCACTCCATCAACTGCCAGGTTGTGTGCCATGCCCTGGGAATTATCATGAATGTGTGTGCTGGAAGCACTAGAAGCTATCATGACTCTCACATCTGGCATTCCCAACAGCTGTACCAGGGATTTGCCGGGGGGATATCCCATATGGCCATTTGGTGGGGGATGCTGGCTATACACTGGAGCCGTGGATGATGACACCCATCAGAAATGTGCACACACCCACTCAAGAGCACCATAATGAGGCACATGCACAAACCAGGATCATTATAGAGCATGTGTTTGGGATGCTCAAGTCACAGTTCCGCTGCCTTGACATATCTGGTGGAGCCCTGCAGTACTCTCCAGCCACATGTGCACACATGTTCATAGTATGTGCCATGTGACACAATATGATCCTGTGGAAACAGCTGCAGCAGGAACAGCATGGGGAAGGGCCCTCCACCATTGCCAAGGTCCCCACAGGCACAGACAGACTCGCAGGAGGAACCAACTGAGCCAGTTCCTGTAGGCAGACAGAGGAGTGCCCAGTATGCCCTGGCCTAGGCAAAGATGCAATGCATGGTACACACACTGACACTATAGGGACCCAGGAACTGACACCTCTCTCTGACTCGCATACACAGTAAAATGGATGCCACACACATCACACTACCTGTACCTTACCATGTATAAGCAGTGTACTGCATGCATCCAACATAGGCAGCCCTCAAGCACCGTCCTCACAACTGCCACAGGCACAAGGTAAGTCAGTCTTCTTAACAATAAATGAATGGATTAGTATGCTGTGGTAGCATATCTATGGTATTGCTGCATGCATGCAAGGGAATGGGGTGGCCTACTGGGATACCAGTAGACAACTAACAGTTATGTGGGACACCAGGAAATGTTTGCCCAATACTGGCTTCCCCACACTATGCAGTAGTACCCAAGGTGACAAATCCCACTGCAGTATATGTGGGGGCCAAATAACTGTGGGGGTCATAGGTCACAGGCATGGATGTCAGTGTGGGGGTCTCATGCTCACCCCACAGCCTCACCCAGCAAGTCAGCTATAGAAAACCATAAATAAATGTTTGGTAAAGGCCCACAAATGGTGACAATGATGAAATACCCCCCTACAGACTTGCACAATGATAACACAGCAGGTCTTGCAGTTGCAGTAAGGCTCTGAAGGGTAAGACGTCTGAAACTCAAATGTATGCCATTACGATCTGACCTGTGGTCTTTAGTAATATGCCTGTAGTCTCCAAGACAGGGCACAATGCTATGTTAAATGGAACCAAAATGTAAAGCAAATATCAGCACAGTCTGTGCAAATGTGCACAGTTGAAAGGTGTGCCCCCATACCCATATTCCCATAGAAATGCAGTAACATGTATGTTTGCAGGGGAAATAGCAGAACAGCACACATTGCCAGGGGTGTCCCAATCAACATGATAACTTGTTGCATGTCCACAATATGCAGGGGTCAGTGAGCTTTATATATGTGTGATTAAGACTGTCAGAATGTGACCAGCACCTACTCCCAGCTGTTGTGTTGCAGTGGCCTAGGTACAGTGCTGTCTTTGACAGGGCCATGTTCCAAGAACTGCAGTCCCAACTATTCTGTATGTCAGTTACACCTATGGTAGGAGTTGTACACACTGTCCAGATGTCAATATCTGTTAATGCAGGAAAGTTGAACAGGTCATGGACAGGGGATCACACATATGGACAGTACACAGATTGGAGTAACCTACACAGTGCCTACCATATCTCTCAACTGTACAGACCTATTATAAAATGTCCAGAAGTTTGCATCCTAACTGTGGTCTGTATAGCATGAAATAGTGGTTGTCTGGCAATTCACTGGCAAATCACGTAAGACTAATGTCAGAAAATAATGACAGATTGTAGTGTCAGACTTCATACCCTATAGAAATATACATGTTAATGCAAAACCTGTTATTGAATCACCTTTCTAGGTTTGTAAGTCCAGTACTTAAAATGGTCCCTATATTTAGGCCTCTGTCCCCAATTACTTATGGCTTTGTTCAGATGTCTGGCTCTCAGAACTTGAGAGGTATGGCACCTAGTAGGACAGCAGGTACCTGAAGGTCAGTGTACTGCCAGTGTATAAAAGGCTGCCACCTTTCTGTGTCAGCACTGACAACATGTCACTGGCCAACAGCCATACCCCTCGAATGACACAGGTTGTCAAAGAAAGAGCACAAGTATGCCTTGTATGTCTGTTCTGCTTGCCCTTAGATTGCATTTGCCTACCAACTATTTGCAAAACAAGAAAGGGTCATGTCAAAACAGCAATGGCAGACAGTGGGGAAGCAGACATCAAAATCATAAGAGCAAACAAGCAATTACCAAACTGGTCTCCTAACTGTCTATGTTTGGCAGAACATTATTACCACTCTGTTCCCATGTGTGGGCCTTTGTCTGACTGTCATATTTGGGCCTTTGCAGATGTCAGTCTGTGATGGTATGACAGCTAGGCCCACATGTAGCCTCGTAATAACATATAGCAACACAAACTGTCTAAGGTCCACAGCAAATGGAGTGGTGTGATGATGGACAAACTGCTAAATAAGTACACCCAGAGATGTGAAGTCCACAACCCTGTGTGCAATGTAATGGCATGTACTCCACTGACATCAGAATTACAAATATATAACAGCAGCCACTGTGGCTAAAGCATGTGACTGGACTACAGAAGGACAAAGAGACACACATAGGGTGAAGGGGAACCATTGGCCAGACAAATGGAGAATGTGCACACCAGAACAGATTGTGCAGTAACATAGGTGTCATGCAGTGTAAGGAGTCAGTAAACATCACCTGCAAATACACAACACACAACCACGTAAGTGGTGGTCTATAATAGAGCAAAACTCAAACAATGGACACCTTAGAGGCAAAATCACATGAGAACATCACAAACCTACACACCACAGACCATGTAGACTCCACACACCAGGGTCATGCAAACACTAAGGCCTTACCCCAAACCCCAAACACCTACCCTACACAGATAGGCTAACAGCACTGTCCCTCTACCCCATTCCATACAGACTCTGCTGAGGTGATCCCTGTCTGGCATACAAAGCAATCCAGACCCTACCTTGATGGGACTGTTGCATATCTGTAACACAAGGCCCACTCCATCAACCTGTATGCACATCATCAGCCTAGACCCTGATATCAGTACAGCTTGTTGATGTGACAGATACATGTACAACACACTCCCCCATCTGTGGAATACACTCCCTGTCAACAGCAAGCCAAGTGCCTCAATAACCCTAGTGATGTGTTCCCTGTATAAGTGCATGGAAAACACAAAATACAGTCCTGTGATCCCACCTATGTCCCGGCTGGACAGGAGCTCTGTGTGCTGACATGTTGTAACATGGGCTATACTTTCATCTGCGTGGGTTATAAGGGCTTCAGAGCCAATACCCTACTAATGTCATAGCAACCTATCAACCTATACACAACTGTCTGTCAGTGGTTCACCACATAACTCTGTACTACTCTGCCGCTGACATACCTGGAAGCCACAGTGCTATGTGGAATATACTACGCATATAATGGACATTTCTGTACAGTAGACTGGACTATCTACCCACATCCATACCTCCCAACCTCTGACAGCAAGACATCTGGACAAGGTCATAAATAAAAGTGGGACAAAGGCTCAATGATAAGCACGTGTTGTAAATACTGCCCTTACATGCTAAGAAAGTTGGTAGAATAATGGGGTTTTGCATTAGCAGGAAATTTATGAAGGTTATGAAGTCTGAAACACTAATGTCTGTCATTATTTTGTAATGTCAGTCTTCAATTATATGCAACTAACTTGCCATAAAAACACAAGTTTATGTAGACTGGATGAAACTTCTAGACAAACACCTGGACAATCTGCCAAAAAATGTACAGTTGAGAGGAATGGCTACACCAGGATATGACTTTCAGGTAAGAAGAATACCACACAAGCAGGAGATCCCCAACCAGTATATCACCAAGTTGCTGGACCATTTACACAGCTTGACCAGTTAACCAGCTGTAGCCACACCTCTCAACTGGCCTTTTTGGGCAATAATATATATAGTCAGGCTCATAATATTGGTCTGTGTATCATACATCTTGTAGTCATCTGGTAAAGCACTGTGATGATCTGATGATATCTGTCACTAGGTAATGACACAATACATTGCAGTATTACACTTTAGATATGTCAGAAAATGTCTGTTAAAACAAACCCAGTGCCTCTAGGAAAATCCTGTTTACATTTGAAAGGCATGGCTG